>NW_016690287.1:1225126-1330507 GCF_001604755.1 Lepidothrix coronata | reverse complement strand
ACGTAGGCCGGATTCTTCATGTGCTCCAGGCAGATGGGGCACCAAGAGTCTTCTGCTGCCTCCAGCGGTCCTGCCTGTGGTGACTGGCTCAGGCTGCCACCACTTTCAGCACAGCTGCTCTCCGCCATGTCTTCTTTGGCACCTGATGCCATGTCCTGCCAAGAGAGATGTGCAAAGTGCTGGAGCTTATCTGGCAGGAGGGGCATTCGGGATCGCTCGGGATGTCAAGCTGCTCCCTCTCACCAGCGCTGCAGCAGCAGGGACGCAAGCAAAGGGAGAGAACCTGGCCTGGGGAGCAGTGGAAGAAAGACACAGGTCCTTCAAGAAGGAAAGCCTCCCAGCTGCTCAGGGTGATGTTTCCCCTCCCAGCTCACCTCTACTGCTGTGAGCTTGTCTCCTGGGTGCCCCCACTGCCTGAATGTGCCATGGCTGGGAAAAATCCTCCAACGGGCATCAAGAGCTGCAAGGAGCAACTCCCAGAGACGAGCACCAGCACCAAAGGTCTTGCCTACCACTCCAAAACTCACAAATTTGCTCAGCTTGAGTTTGAGGCATGAGCTCATTTAAACAGCAAGAGATTCTGGGTCATCCGTGATGTCATAATCCATTGCTGGGTAGATCCATCATCCGATTGGATAAGTAATTGGTGATGTCAATAATGCATCACTTGGGCTAGATTATCACTCTAGGTCCCTACCAATTGAATTATATATTCTCTCCTCTCATCTCCTCCCTTGTATTTCACTGTATTCCATTCCATTTCCCTGTGCCCTTCTTGTAAACTCGAATAATGTTAATTAACTTCCACTCAGTGGGGAGCTCCCCAAATTCCCAAGACCTTTGCTAGATGACTCTGGGAGTACTGCCATAAGATCTGCTAGCTCCTTTAGTACTCTGGGATGAACCCCACCAAGGCCACATGGACTTAGGAACATCTGGGTGATGCAGCTAGTCCCTTAAAATTTCTGTATCCACAAAGGGAAAGCCACTGTTCCCACAGCTCAGAGGACCAGAGAGTCCAAGGATTATCACCAGTATGAAAGACTGAGACAGAAAAAGCATTGAATGCCTCTGCTTTTTCTGCATGCCCGTTTGCCAGGGGATCATCTTCATCAAGTATGGATCCAGTGTTTTCCTAGGGCCTCCATTTACTACTGATGTACTTAATAAAGTCCCTTCTTGCTTTCTGGCACAAGAAAAGCTGGTGGAAGAAATACCCAGTTCCCTCGAGAAGGAAAACCTCTCACTCCCCTGGGTCAAATTTTCCCTCACAGCTTACCTCTACCTCTGCAAGTCATCTCTCCCCCTGGCTCACCACTGTATGAAATCAAAGCAGAACTGATGCACGCTGTAGGCAGTGTTGTCTGCCTTTTTTATGGCTCCCAGGTAGATGGGGCAGTGGAATATGCTGCTGTCTCCACTTGCCCTGCCTGGATTCCAAGTACATCCTGTTCCCCTGCTGCATCTAATTTAAAGCTCTACTACTAAGTCCAGTTCACTTCCTTTCCTGAACACTTTTGCCCCCACTGGTACCTCTATAATACCACCCAGTGTATGAGAAGTATGATAAGATATTCACTAAATAAAATTTCAGATTGGAACATCCTGAATATACTTAAGAACGTGCTGACTTTGGAAAATATAGTGCAAATCTCTCCAACATACATTCTTCTTGTCAGAATGATATATCTCACTGTACACCTCTCTTCCACAGTGTGGGGATGACCAAAGAAGGTTCTGTATGAATCACCTGTTAAGAGACGCTTGTGCCATGAGACTGACTCGGTAAGCTGGTATTTAGCAGTATTTATGTTTGCAATTAATTGTATTTGCAGTGAACCTCCTTGCCCCAAAGGACTTCTGTTCCAGAAGTACTGGAGACAGGAATGATACCAAAGAGAAAGACAATTGTCTCAATATTTTAGCCTCTTATTTTGAGACCTTAGTGATTGTTCAGCAAAAATCAATAATCTCTTTTAGATCTGTGTAATATTTCCTCATTCTCTTCCTTTCATGTCACCGAAGTTTTCATTAGAGATTTCATGTTTCCCACAGATTCCTATGATTGAAGGTGTCATAATTTTTGAGATTAAATACTGTAAAAATAATAGGTTTGCTCTTCATTAGGTCTGTATTTCCACAGTTGAGTGATCTTCTAAAATTTTTTATTTAATTTTTTTTTTTATTGGAGGCTAGCTATGACAAGCTTTTAACTTGGCACTCAGAGTGCATCTGGCTCTAAAGCTAATCTGGGATGGACAAGCACTAAATGAGAGAGATTCCTCATTCAACTTTCATTATATTCTGTTTCATGCTTTCAGATAAAGAAGCAGTTAACACTTTTCATGATGTTTTTTGTCTATGCGTTATAAAGTACTTTACCAGCAATGGTAAATGCCACACCTGGAGAAAAATATAGAGGTAGTGACTTGTTCAAGGTACCTGGTGCTTACTGAGGACCCATCTGGTTTCCTGGGACTGCGACCTAAATTTCCATTCTGATCCTTGCTATAAAGTATTTTGAAGATGATGAGTCTATGAACTTTAGGACTACAGAGAATGTCTGCAGAACAGGATCACTTACTGTAGGTCCCCCTGAGCCTCCTTTTCTCCAAGCTAAACAATCCCATCTCCCTCAGCTACTCCTTGTAACACTTGTGCTCCAGACTCTTCCCTGGCTCTGTTGCCCTTCCCTGGACATGCTCCAACACCTCAATGTCCATCTTGTAGCGAGGGGCCCAAAACTGAGCACAGGATTTGAGGTGAGGCCTCACCAGTGCTGAGTACAGGGGGACAGTCACTTGCCTAGTCCTGCTGGCCACAGTATTGCTGGTACAAGCCAGGATGTCGTTGTTCTTGGCCGCCAGGATGTCGTTGTTCTTGGCCACCAGGACACACTGCTGGCTCGTGATCATCTGCTGTCGACCAGCATCCTCAGGTGCTGTGCCACTTTCCAGCCACTCTGCCCCCATCCTGTAGTGTTCCCTGGGCTTGTTGTCACCCAAGGGCAGGACCTGGCACTTGGTCATGTTGAACTTCATGCAATTGGCCTCAGACCATCAATCCAGCCTGTCCAGATCCCTCTGCAGAGCCTTCCCAGCCTCCAGCAGATCAGTGCTCCTATCCAACTTGGTGTCATCTTCAAACTTGATGAGGGTGCCCTTGATCCCCTTGTCCAAAAGACTGATAAAGATATAATACTGAACTGCTCCCAGTACTGAACCCTGAGGAACATCACGTGTGACCAGCTGCCAACTGGATATAATTTCATCCACCACAACCATCTGGGCCTGGCCATACTTAGTTAGGCAGCATGGTGATAAACATTTTAGAAAGGGATAAACAGCATTTTAGAAAGGGAACCAAGCATGTCTTCAGTAGGTGGTGCTACCAGGGAACTGAGAAATAAATGCTGTAAGTATGTGGTATAAACTTGACATCTTCCTCCCATGTAGACTGACTCTCTTAAGTTGTTTGTACTTTTCTTATTTCTTTTCTTTTGAAGACTATTACCTTGCTAAAAACTGTCCTCAACATCAAAGATGCACTGAATGTTCCTGGGTTAGCATTGCCATATTTATACACAACTGTCAAAGATGTACAAATAGGAAGTATGTCTGTGTGATAACACACCTGTGTTATTATCTAGCAGACAAAGATATTCAGGATAGCATTGGTAGCAGTACTTCAATCATTGGTACAAGTTGCTGAATTAGTTTCCTAATAATTATGTAAAATTATGGCTACTTTATACAGAAAATTCCCTAGGGAAGAATAAACTGATGGAAAACACGCTGATTTTTTAAACTATCGTTATAACTAATGAAATTATTCTGTAACCTGCATTTAGGCCAAGTATGCTAATAAACACGGTTACCTGGATGTAAAAAATCAACAAGGCAAGCTCACATGTTCAGAACTACTTTCGAGCTGAACAATGCTATGGAAAAGATGTTATGCCTGGAGATTTGGTCAAAGTAGAGCAACAACTTGTATTAGCTATGATTTAACAGGATTACAGGAGGAATTGCCAGGCAGCTACTCCACACACAAAAAGCCTGGCTAGATAAAGCTAGTACAGATTGGAAATAAAAAGCTGTAAAGGCAGAACTACCTTTAGGAGGAAGTGAATAGTACTGTCTGCAGGGAAATGCACCATGGTGTTGGCACAGGGAAGGCCACCTAACATTTCTCTGTGATTATTTCAGTGCAATGATTCTCCTATATAGATAATGGAAGTCTAATTGTGTACCTTGAAACCTGTACTTTAAGGCCCTGCTTGCAACCCTCATCTCTGATTTGTCAGCCCAGCTGAGATACACGAGGACACGCACAGTTTCTCCATAAACAATAGTCCATTCACTCTGAAGACATCAAAACACTTCTGTGACTTTCAGCTACCAAACTGCTATGGGGGTAGGACAGTGGAGGGGATTCCCTTCTAAGCCTTCTGAAGAGTGAGAACCCTAAGAGAAGACGAGTGGGGGATATAGGAATGCAAAAAAGTCAAGAATAAAGTGATAGAGTAAAACAAATAATGCTTTCTGCATTAATTACAGCTGAAGGTAGTTCAATTGCAATTGAATATAAATTGCAATTTCCACTTTTTCATAAAAGCATGTGCAAACACTAACTACCTCTGATGACCATCAAGGCAATAATGTGTCCATTTTACCACTGATATCAGTAGGGTAGGCAGGGTGTAAAAGTGGGAATTAAGGTTTCCATATCCTTTCCAGGTGATTTGACCCTAGAGAGGAGGCTGACACAGAAACTCACCTGTGAGTCAGACATTAGCTTTGTCTCACAGGTATCTGTTTTTGGTTTGTTCCAGCTGACAAATAATCGACAGCCAGAATTTCACAGTGCTCAAAACACAGAAAATTACACAAACACTCCTAAAAGCAAAACTCTGATTTTTAGTTATCTTTTGGTGATAGCACTTGGAGCCTGTGGTCCTGAAATGGTGAGATTTACAGCTGAAGCATCAGTCCTGGAGTTCAGTGTAGAAAATGTACGCTCCTCTTCATAATCCTAATTAATTTAGTGAAGCTTTGCTAAGATGCAGCAATGTGCTTGTACAGACTTTGTGGTGATTTGATGTGTAGCATGACAAAAGCGTGGAACCATAGAGTGGCATGAGTCTGTCTGCAGAAGTAAAACAAATTCACAGCTTAGGTAAGGCTAAGGAAAAGGCAGTTGCTGAAGCAGTTATTTACAGAGAATGTAAACTTGAGAACTGTATGCAAATAAAGTTTAGTGGACTATGTAGCGATGGTTTCTCTTTTTATGACTCACGGTTTTATACTTGCGATTTAGTATGGACTTTTGAAATGTAGAGCTGTTCCAGATGTTTTGCAGATTTTTTTTACCTGATTCTCAGCAACTTTAGTCTGTGAAGTGATTGAGAAAGAAGGCATTGAGTCATAAAATCATTTAAGCTGGAAAAGACCTTTAGAATCATCAAGTCTAGCCATAAGAAAGTAGCACATGCTTAAGTTCATCCTTCTTCAAGGTGGTATTTAAGCACTTGCTTAACCTTAAAGAGTAAAATAAATAGGATGTGAAGTTCAGTAGACACTGAAATAGCAAATCACTTCTTGGAGTTCTTTAACTTGGGAAACTTGTATCCTCCATGTATATGTAGATTTTTTGCATCTAGTCTTTGTGACAAATAACTACCAAAAACCATGAAGATCCAGACTCAATTACGTGATGTCTGCATACACACTTGTCCTTATTTTATACCAACATAAAAACACTGTCAATTAAGCTATTCCAGACTTACAGAATGTGAAAGGAAAAAAAAAAAAGGAAAAAAGTCTCAAACCTGTTCTCTTTACCTAATTGTTATTAACTTGATGTTGCTTTTTTTTCTGATTTCCAGGCAGAACCTTTTCTCTGTTATTATGAACTATAGAGATCAAGTGGAATATCTGTTGCAAAATGAGGTATTTTTCTCAGTTTGTTATACCAGAAAAGCATTAACTTCTATGTGAAAGGTATCTAATTATTAATCTGTCTCAGATGCAATTAAGAAAGACTTTTAGTTAAGGCTGTTTAATCTGACTTTGAAAGGATATAAATTCTCTTAATAAAACTCGGCTTGAAGTTACGAAGAAGGTGCTACAAATTTAAAATATCAAAGGTAACCGTTTCTAAGCGTCAAGCAACCTGTAAATAAAACCAGGATCATTTGGGTTGACAGTATAATATTTGAGATTAGTAGAGGTATAATGCATTATATGTATGTGCAAAATTTGTCCCTGGTTTTCAAACCCACAAGCCTAATGTTTACATATTTAGGATATATATGCAAGCATGTGATACTTCGAAGAATTAGGTTTAGACAGCAAAACTCCCAGGAGATTTTATTTTAAAGCATTGTGGGCTGCCAATTGAATGCTACATCCTTAAAGGAAAAATCTCTTAAGAAATCTTCTCTGCTAACTAGTGTTTTAAGGACAAGTGTCTAAAGGAAAAATTGAGTCATACCTTGGAAGAAACCTCGTGGTTATTTGATCTGAATTTCAGATTGTCATTATAACTGACTTTCAAGGGTTTAAAACTAGAAAGAAAACAAAAGGTGTTGGTAAAATCAAAGAATAGTGAGGTAGCATGGAGATATTCCAGGGCATCCCTTCCAGAGTTATAAATCATTATGCTAAATTATGGATTTCTTTGAAATGTATGTTAAAACATAAAATTATTATTTTGTTTCAGAACTCTGTCACTTATGTTTTAAGTCCAGATTTTAATCTCTCTGGATATTCTTGATCCATGGGTATTTCTATTTTGAATTGCCAGAAAACATACACTTGCATATAACTGTGTATACATGCACACACTATATATAAATGCACATCTACATGAATACATAAATATATATCAATAAGTATGTAACTAAATATATAGAGATAAAAATATTCTGTATTTTTATGTAAGTCTTTGATACTTTTTCAAAATGCATGCAAATTTATAAGCTTTTGAACTGTGCCTTGCTACAAAGTAAAGCTCTGGGCCTGATAACTGTGTAGGTATTCACTGAATTTTCCTTTGTAAGCAACGTCTCAAAGGAAAGTATTTGGTGTATAAAATGTGATGCAGCTATAACCATTTGGAAAATTGAGGTCCCCAAGCTGAAATGTGCATATATATTTCCTTACTGAAGTAGACCCATCAGGGTAATTATTTACATTCACTTGAAATTTTAGGGCCTAAAGTAAGAAGATTCTAAATTCAAAGAAGGCTGTAACCTCAGCATTAATGAGACTTTGCAATCCACCCTCTGCAACTGATGCTGTGTAGATATTCCTCAGACCTATAATGAAGCACTCTTAAATTTGTTTTTGCCAAAGACTTTTACCTTGAGTAAGCAATTTCTTGAGATCATTAACTTTTTATAAAGGGAAGGAAGTACATTTTTCAAATATTCATACTATCTAAAAAATGTGTGTGTGTCTAGAGCTAAACTTCTCTGTAGTTAATTTTTTTTAATAAGGTCTTACCTACTCTGGGACACTCAATAAAGTTCATAAGAATTGCTTAAAAGAGCAGTATTGCAAATTAATTATATGGGTCAGATCACCATGCAGATGTTTTCATTCAAAGGCATCAGCATATGGAGCTTTTTCAAACCTGCAATAATTAAAACTAGCGTTATCGATTTGTTTTAATAAGTGGCAAAAAAATTATGGAGCTGTAATGTAATAATATACAAATATGTAGTAAAGAAAGCAAAAAACGAGCACCCTTTTTTTGGCCTTTGAATCCTTGTTTATTTATTTTCTCTAACTTCTTACTAGATTCCTTGAAGAAGGTTTAAAATTCGGATCTTTATAACTGCCCCACATCCCAAGGCTGCACAGGAGCAGTTATGTTGATTTTTAAAACTAGCACTTGCAGCACTGGGAGGGTTGTTGTCTTTCTGTGATTCACCTCAATCCACCCTCAGCACACACTGAAATTTAAGGCAGTGGGAGTTACTCACATACACCAAATTAAGTGCACACGTACCTGCTGAGGTTCTGTACTCAGCTGGAAGTTCCTTAAGCATTGGTTTTAATCAGACAGATCTTGAGATTCTCAATTAAAAAACCAAATCAACAGTAATTTGCGCATTTATCTGCATATTTCTAAATTTACTTGTTCAAAGACTTGGAGACACCAACTCTTCTGACTTATGTGACAAACCCACTGTCATTATTAATAATGGTAAATAAATGGAAAATTCATTTTAAGATGGATAACGCCTCTATAAAACAAAAATGAAAAAAAAATATTAAGGTATTTGGCACAGGGAGAGGGTTGGTGCTGTTAGAGTTGAAATGTAAAGAGTGTTCCCAGAGTCAACCAACCAGCCCTTTTGATTGCCCTGATAATCACTTGACATGCACTTTATTTAAAAACCTATTCAGAATGTGCTGTTGCTGTAGCGAAGACTTTGTAAATTTTTTATACAGAATGTAGGAGTTCTAGAATGAAGTAACATTTTTTTAATCATATAAATAATTGAAACACCAAAATATCTTTTTAAGGTTCTGCTGGTATTTAAATACGTAGAGGCAAAAATAAAAAAAAATTACAAGTTGCTGACTCTAATTGGAATTTCAGAAGACGTGAAACTTCTGCAAGAAATTAATCTCTGTCTTCCCTTTCTTGGGACAGAAATCGATGTCCTACTCTACATATGAAAAAGGAAAGCTCTTTACAATACATTGTCCCAACAGAGAAACAGTGTGAAAGAAGTCACCATTCATATTATAGAGTATTACATAATTTTTTTATATGCTTATTCTCCTTCATCTGCAATATGCTCTTCAGAAATAACTACCATAAAAACAATGTGTATAGTGTACTAGCTTCTATAAATATTAAGTACTTGATAATTTATCTATAAAGGGAATAGCATATTAAACAGAAATTGATACATCCCTCAAGATATCCAGCTCTCTTTATGGAATAGTATGTATATGTACAAAAATATATAAACTGTGGGTTTGGTTTAATTTTTTTTATTTTTCCCTGTCCAGAGAGCTGTTTCTCTACTCAAGGATTACTTTTGTGTGTGCCCATTGCTTGTGTACTGCTCAGTAATTGCCCTGCATAAATGTGTATTTACAGGCATAAAATCCCATGTTCTAATAACTCATACCCCCCCGTGAAGAGGAAAAATGCTAAATTAAAATGTATTTAAATTAAGTGCTGAATTAGAATTATATTTAATATTAATTAAAAACTCTATATAGTAATTAAATATATATATGTACATGTGTTTAAATATAGACAGACATTTCTTCAACAACTCACAGTAAACCAGCATGTATAATGTTTTGGGTTTGTCAGTGTTACACCCAGTAGCAAAGCCATTTTTATGGGTTCCTACTTCAGCTGGCAATATATGCATGCACAGAGAGTAAATCCTGCAAGAGTTCAGTTATAAAAGCCTACGTGGTAAGAAAGAAATAAAAAAGAAAGGAAATGTCCTCTTTGTGAATTGATAGAACAGCCAATCAACTTCAGACCAAAGCAGAGTCTAAAGTTCTCAGGAGATCACAGTCATCCATAGCCTTTTCCTCTCTAGAACCTACAGTATGAAAAGGTATTGCTGTCCTTAATTACTAAAAAAACCAACAACTTATATTTATAAGAATCTGATCACCAAATATTTGAGGATATTTTATGTAATTCATTCCTGCTTTAGTTCTGCTGAAGGCAGGTAATGTGGAATTAGTCACCTCAATATATTTTTATATTTATTTGTACTAATGAGAGGTGTTAGCCTTCTCGGTACAGTCTGCACATGAACCTTAAGCTTGAAACCAGAAAGTTCATCTTGGTACACTTTTTCTTTTTCAGGCATGAAATGGATGAGTTACAGAAATGGTTTTATCAGTACATAGACATGCTGTAGTGCACTAAAAGGAACATTTATCAGTACAGAAACATGGAGAATATTTATAGGAGAGCTTCTGTGTGTTCAGAGAATGTATTTTAAGGTTTAATGAAGTGATAGAACTATGCAGGAAACCCATGAATTTTTATTTCTTTATTTATTTTCCTGAACACAGAGTACTTGATATTTGAAGATTGCATTTTCCTTCCTTTGGGATCCAAATTTTTTTTCCTTGAATTCCCCGAAGTTTTTCTGAGATTATTCATCTAGGGATTTTTTTCATATGGTAATATTTAAAGGTCTAAATTTACGATCAATAGGATTTAATAGTTTTAACTATATGTATATTTTTGCAGAAAGCTAGTTGCAGAAGTACTCAGTCCACAGGTGTCAGATTATGCAGCCTCCCACACAGTCACTATTTTTAGGAGGAACATGGCTGTTTTCCAGCTCTCACAGAGATGGGTAGGAGACAATAGTGAGGATAAATTCAGAGAATCATAAAACCTCAGAAAGTTTGTGAATCTCTTGGGTTCAGGCTTCCTCAGAAGTTTCTTTACAGTGCTTCTACGCTTGTGACGTTCAGACAAACCAATGTTTTGCCTTCAAATCAGTCCTTAATACCAAATTTGTTGCAGTTTTCAACAAGGAAAATAATTATTTTGTGGAAAATAATTGGACTTCAACAAAAATTACGGTCTCCTTAGGAAACAGTTGGTCATTAGTGATTTCAGTGTAGCCAGATTAATACATGGGGTGTTTGAATTTTGCTTGAGCAGATACGATTTTCTACACACTCACTGGCATGAAGTTTATGGTAAGGCATTTCTGATAAATGCTTTGAGTCTACTGTTTGCCTTTTTTTTTTTTTAACTTTCTTTGTTGTCAACAGCATAAAGTTGATCATGTGATTGAAGCAACTAAAGCAATCTGCAGTGTCCTCTGCTTTGTGGAAACCAGAGACATTACTGATGCAGTCAAGAAACTCAGTGCGTTGCCACTTGTGAAAGCACAGGTAAAAGAAGCACGTTGATGTCCTGTTTTTCTCCTTGAAACTGAAACTTGAATGGGTATCACTAATTTTTTGATTGATCAAGTCCACTTACTGTCTTGCTACGTGTTTTCCCTTTGACAAATATTAGGTAAGAGGCACTACAGAGAAAGAAAAGAATGTTGATAATGTGCGACAGAAGAGCAACAGAAGACTTGTTTTGTGTTTAGCTGTAACTGATATTCTCTTCTGGTTCTTCTTTCTAGTTCCTACTGAACATACAAATCTCTGCCTCACCACATCACCTATTCACCAAATTGTGATTTCAAAGTGTTAGATTTTTATATTTTAGCGTAGGTTGTTAATAACAATAAAAAAATAGCCCAACTTGTTTTTCTGTAAATGTCACCTGAATTTTGAGGTTGTTTTCAGATTGAAATGTTTCTGCTATTTATGCAGAAAAGGACCAGTCCTGATTTTAGCTGAAATACTCTTAAAACACATAAATGGGTTTTTCAGGAGTTTCTGGAACTTTCCTGTTTGTTCCAGTTTGTGAGCTGGGACTTTGGAGGGCAGTATCTGTTCTCAGTTTTGACATCATCAGCTGCTTTGGTACAACCTCGGACAACTCACTTTGACCTGATTTACACAAGTTCTGAGCACCCAAAAATTCTTCTGAAGTCAGCATCTTGAAGATGCAGGTGCTCAGCAAATTTGAAAATCAAGCCATTAATCACTTGGATTTAGTCTGGTATAGTCATAAGTCATGCTAATTCTTTCAAACTGTAATGACATTCTCTCTTCACACTTTTTAAAAAAGATTAAGAAGTTACTAAGAAATTTTCTTCTTTCCATATATGGTCTTTTGTCATTCTTTCTCATGGCAAATGCTGTTTAGAAAAACACGTCAGACTGGGTGGAATGTTTGTGTTCAGAACGTTACCTCCTTACAAATTTTTATTCTTTCTCCTTAGTATTTGTTGGTTTTGATTTTGGGTTTTTTTCTCATGGCTCGTGATATGTGTAAGAACACCTATGACAGGGAAGTAAACAACGGGATAATTAGTATTAACTGAATTAACTAGTGAGCATTAATTAGAAGCATGTCTAGCTAAATAAGTGGAACTTAATATGCCTGATATGCTGTAAGACTAGGAAAAGGTAGTGTAATTCTTTTCATAACATTCCTTGTGTCATAGGACTGATACATATCAATTCTATACTGTCACCTATATACACTTACTCTTAACAGGTTCAAACCCTCAAACAGTCACCATCGTACAGAGGCAAACTTCTTCCTGAGAGCTGAAAAGACTTCTCAAAGAGCAGAAAGTATATTAGTTGAAAAGGCTGCAGTGGTGTTCAGAAAACCTCTTTTCTTAAATCTCTGCATTTTTAGCCTCTGTTTATTCCTCTGAGATGAGGCCAGGGGGAGGGAACAGCTTCCACCTTAAAGTACAGGACCCAAGCAAATAGTCTCTAGAACATCAGTGTAGCTCTCTGCAGGTCTGGGTTGTAAGTAAATTGTAAGCAAATCCCTGCACCATGTTTCTGGAGCAGAGAAGACAGATTCCACAGAGCTGATGCTGCATGTCCCTGGGCAGAACCAGCTGAGGCCTTCTGGTGTTGGTTATATGGTGTTGGTGCTGTCTCTCTGAAGGCTGGCAAGTGTTCTGAAGGACCAAGCTGCAAGAAAAAACAGAGCTTTAGGGTTTTTGTTTGTTGCTCAGACCTGACCAGCTGATTCACTTAAACCTCTTCCCTTGCTTCCTTTCTAGGTCATGACTCACTGTAAAGTCTTGTTTCTGTAGCATCCTAAATATTTTCATGTCTGCTTCAGCATTCAGTTATTAGAAGTCGCTGTTGGGGATAAATTCCTGCATAAATGGTTCTGCACAGCACACATTTTATGGCATGTTGTGGAATTAAATGGAAATAAGTATATCTCCACTTAAAGAAAGTTTTTCCTGTATATGAGGGCAAATACAGTAGAGAAAGAGACAAAAGAAGTAACAAAGGATTCATGTGGTCTACTTTTCAGTTTAACTCCAGACTGTCCTGAGAAGCATCAGGATGATCAGCGTCTTCTCCTTAAGAAAAGTATTTTGCCAACACAGAATTTTTCTTAAGAGATAGATAAAGAGTTGGGTCCAGTTAAAATATAGAAAGGACAGTAATAGAACTTCCCTGTAGAAAGGAGAGAGCAGAAGAAATGTATTGGGACTAATTTGCTAAAAGATTTTTTTTTTTTTTTTTTTTTTTTTTTTTTTTTTTTTTTCAGGTAAGAAAAATTTAGTGTATTTTCTCTTTGAGTGTTTGGGTCAGCTCTGTGAACTCAACATATAAACTGCCTTCTATGACTGGCTTATATATACTGCATATCCCTGAGTCCATTTTCAGCCCCATCCTCTCTGAATTTGAGCAGAGAAATAGATACAGTGGTCAAAGAGCCAAACCAGTTCCTATTAGTGTGGCTTGTCCTGAACAGTCAGAAAACCCCACGTCATATCATGAAGAATAAGATAATGGGGTAAAAAACAAAGAGTACAGGTCACCTTTTTCAAGTGGGAGGTTTCTGCTGATGTTCGTGTTTGCTTCTGATTGTCTTCAGAATCAGTGTTATTCAGAATTATTTTAGAGATGAAGTGATTGCTACTAGGCAAATAATTGAATTATGAGCTTATCTATCCTGTTATAAAAAGAAACAAACAAAAACCCACTGCTCTGTGTTCCCCTTTTGCTGTTGCTCATTCTCCAGCACGTGTCAAATTTCCAACTCCACTGTGTAGACAGTCTCCAACATATTCAGGTTCTGCTGAACCAACTTCACGTACTTCCCTGCACAGAGGGGGTAACACACTTTCCTTTTTCTGTTTCCTCTCCTTATCTATGTGTACAGTCTCCAGCACAGCAGAGTGCTGGAGCAGAGCAGGTCCTAGCTGTGATCTCCAGAGGCTAAAAATGATAAGTGGTGGTGATGATAATGACGCTGTTTGTTTCTCTGTAATGAGAGAAATCATACTGTTCCTGAATACCCTCTTCTGAATGTTAAAAATATTGTGAACTGATTGAATAGTCTTAAAATATTTTTCTGTCCTAATATTCAGTAAGAAGCTGCTCCACGTTTCTCTTGAAGACTCCTGACTAGACTGTTACTCATTTTTTAGAGTTTTTAAGTTATTGAGGTTTTGTTCCCTTAACATTGCCTTTCAGGCTTGGTTAGCTGAACTGGTTGTCTCTCCCTTGAAGCCTTCCTGTAAAAGCTGCTTGTGACCTTTCCTGACACTCTGCTCCCTCTTACTCCCCCTTTGCTGAACCAGACTTGACTAACAACTGGCTTCAAATAAGTGAAGGGGGATAAAAAAAAAAAGAGTCCAACTATTCCTGCAGCAGCAAACGCTGTTGCTGCTTCTTGCCTTTTCCTCCTTTGAGAAATAGTTGCTAGGACAGTCGATCAGACTGCAGCAATCTAGAAAATGTTCAGGTTTGAGTCTATAAGGAACTTCATCTTTCTCAGCAACTGAACTGTAAATGTCATGAAAGCAGTAAAGTACGTTTCTGCATGTTTTGTAACCTGAACACCTCCATTTTATGAAAATAGAGGTTACACATTATATTCTATCTCATGTATAGAATAGAACATCAGCATAACAAATCAGATTGTATCTATATTTATCAATATTTATCCAAAGACAATGGACCAGCTTTCCTGCCTGTAGCAACATATGTGGTCAAAATTAGTACTTAGCAGCTAGTTGTTTGATGGAGTACAATTTTTTCAAGCCTCTTTTTAAGTTAAACTCGAATTGTAGGGTCAATTTATGTGAACATGGGCACTGACAAAATTATTAAATATTGCAACATCAGTGTATCTTGACAGATTGCTTGAATTGTTTCTATTATGTCCATCAGCATAGTACCAAAATGCTTTTTAGGTAGAAAAGAAGCTTTTTTTCAGACAAGCAAGTAACTTGCACCGTAAGTTTAGTGACATTTTTGAGGTTACCTGTTACATCTCAAGTGCTGCAGCATTACACACCAGGTAAAGGAGAAATGCCAAAAAAAAAAAAATTTAATTGCTTTTTCACCATGGTTTCCTGATTCTTTAGTGTAATGTATGGTGTGGTTTTGCATGGAATACTTTTTAACACATCCATTTGGCACGTGCACATAATGCCTCAGGGAAACCACTGCTTAGTTCTTCCAATGTAAATTATGTAGGGTGCCAGTATATATTTGTTTATACGTATCTGTACATGTGTGCTTGCGTACTTGGAAAGAAATTTCAATGTGCTTCTATTTAATTCTGGTTTTATGGAAAAAAAAAAAGAAAAACAAAGAAACTTTCTTTCAATCTTCCGTGTTTAATTAAATTGTACTTATTACCTCCTTACTGCCTCCTCACTGCCAGTGCTGTGCATTCCTGTACCGTGGTTAAGAGATTATGAAAGCAACTGGCACTAGTGATAGTTTCTTCTTAGCTGATTGCATCTCTTTATAATGTGATTCATTCAGTCTCTAACCAACCTAACCTGGGATTTTAAAATCTGTTCAGGGGAGACTCTGGGCCTGATGCACAATTAAAGTTTTTCATCTGTCTTTCTTTTTTTTTCCCCCTTCCTTTCTTACAGCAGCTCACAAAAAGTCCTAGGAGATCAAATCCTGCCAGAACAAGCACTAATCCACTATATATTAAACAGGCTACACTATGTTGAAATTACAAGTGCTGTGCCAAAAGGTTGTTTACTTTCCAAAATTTGAGAGAATTGAACAAAGCTCTCTGTTCCCATTTGTCTCACTGCATTATAAAGATTGTGAAAACGTAATTCTCAGCCTGGATGTCGCTTTTCTCCCCTCAAGTAAGCATTTGACTTCTTCTGTTCATATTTACCAGACAAATGCTTGCAGCTCCAAGCTGGGTGCTAGAGGGAGAACGTGCATCCAGTATTTCTTATGCCACTTCTGCATGCTTTGTAATTTTTGAGAAGCATCATGCTGAACACATATGTAGTAACATGAAGCATTCTCAACCCACTGCAAAGAGATTAATGACTGTAGAGGACAGTAAACCTTTCAGGGACATGGGTTCAAAGGAGCACGAGCCATGAGCAATGCTGAAACAGAAATAACTTTCTAGTCTCTCTGGTCAAGATTTGCGACTCAGTAACTTATTTCTGTGTCACTTTGGTAGATGCAGGTCTGATCACAGAATATCCCGAGTTGGAAGGGATCCATAAGGATCATTGAGTCCGACTCCCGGCCCTGCATGGGACCATCCCCAAGAGTCACACCATGTGCTTGAGAGTGTTGTCCAAACATTTCTTGAACTCTGTCAGGGTTGGTGCTGTGACCACTTCTCTGGGGAGCCTGTTCCAGTGCCCAACCACCCTCTAGGTGAAAAACCTTTTTCTAATACCCAACCTAAACCTCCCCTAATACAACTCCAGGCCATTCCCTCGGGTCCTGTCACTGGTCACCACAGAGAAGTGTCTGCCCCTCACGAGGAAGTTATACCTGCAATGAGGTCTCCCCTCAGTCTCCTCTTCTCCAGGTTGAACAGACCAAGTGACCTCAGCTGCTCCTCATATGGCTTCCTCTCAAGGCCCTTCACCATCTTTGTAGGCCTCCTTTGGACTTCCTAGTAACTTTTATCCTTATTATATCGTGGCACCCAAAACCTCACCAAATATCCAAGGTGAGGCCGCCCCAGTGCAGAGCTGAGCGAGACAATCCCCTCCCTTGACCTGCTGGCAATTCTTTGTCTGATGCCCCCCAGGACATGGTTGGCCCTCCTGGCTGCCAGGGCACTGCTGACTCATGTCAGAGCCAGGTGAAGATGGGGCAGATTGAGCAGCTGGTGCTCAGGCAGGGGAAGGTGTGCCCACACTTGCCTTTGGGCCAAGGCTGGGTCCCACCTGTGGCCTTAGGGCTGATGGTGCTGCCAGGAGATGCAGAACTACCTGCCATGACAGTTTTTCCTCTGTGGGCAGGGAGGCACAAGCAGTGTCACAATATTTAATTCTGCCCAGAGCAAGGTCTGATGGATGGCAGTTATTGTGCCTGGGGATTTAATAAATCAGCATTAAAAAAAAACAAACAACAAAAAATTTAGTTAGGCCGGTCAGTTCAGTCTAAATAACTGGCCTGACCTTTCAGCAGACATAAGCACACAGAAGTTCCTGCTGACAGCAGTGGGATATGAGAGGTGAGAATCTAGATTTTGCCTTAATGTTAGGGATCAAGAGCTGTGTTTAGACACCAAGAGCCTAAACATCCTCTAAATCCCCACATCTAGTATTTCCTGTTGACTGCCTTTGGCTAGCTGCCTGCTCAAAGGCCACTGAAGAGCATAGCTGGTTTTGCTGATTTGGCACAGGAATGTAGGTGAAATGAAGGGCACTTGGGTGGAGACTTGTTGCTCCTCAGCTTTGAAAGGATGCTGAGGCTCTGCTCACTCAGCATGGTTTGGGCTTCATGTCTGAATGTGTAAGGGATGCAAAGGGATGGAGAGGGAATTCTTACCTCTGTTATACCAACACAGAGGCTGAGAATGTGTATGTGCCTCTAATGTTGATAAGTGCTTCTTTTTTATCTTGACATACCCAAATGCTGTCAGAAATCAGCTCCTGAGTGACTTGTCTGAGATGGTAGAGGAAGCAGGTGGAAGAGCTGGAGAAAGGAGGTCCTGGTACTGTGAATCCCAGTTATATCTTCTGTCATTGTAACAATAAAATATGTCCTTCCCCATTTTCACCTTATTTTCCACGAGTACTGCTCCTGTAACCATTATAACTGCTACCTGGTCTTTTCTGAAGTAACTGATTACTTTTTTCCCCTCTGGTTTTGTCTTTATAGGATTCACTTCAAAGTGTGGAAACACCCAGCAAAGGTAAAGTGTTATTTTTAAAATATGTTAATTCAAGGTATATCATCAGAAAACACATTTTGCTATTTGTTTGTATTACTGAACTGGTAGAGTCGGCATATTGCTGACATTTACGTATTTAGTCGTATTAGAAAGTAATTATGACAAGTTAAAAGTGTAAGTAAAAGAGCATTTCCAAAAACTAATCTGGAGACTCAAATATGGAGAATGAATAGTGGAATGAAAGACCTGATTACAGTAAGTGGTGGTCATGGCAGTTGTCTTTAATTCCAGCTTTTCATATGGAGAAAAGGAAAAATAATGAACTTTGTGGAAGCCTAAAAAATTACTTTTCTGTATGACTTTTCCAATTGGCTCCAATATCATTCATTCCCTATCCTTAAGCTTTAGTTCTTTGTAATCTTTTGTTGTACAAATAGTGTTTCATTTAATGACAGACTGTCATAAAAAGAATAGGTTAAATAACAGTAATGGACAAAATCATAGGCCCTTCCTTATTTAATTCCTCAGTTAAAAATAGCTTAGACTCACTGGCTGATGCCCAGCACTGTTGGCATTACTGTGAAGCACCTCACAGACCAAGGGATGAGCAGGAGTCAGTTCTGCCATGGGCTGGATTCCAGGAGGGCTCACCCACATCAGGGCTCCTGCCACACTGGGTCCTGCTCTGCCCCTCGTGCAGCTGGGAGTGTTACAAGGGTGCTGTCAGAGGTCCCTCCAGCTGAGCACTGGGGTGGGCTGGGAGGTGCTCAGGAACTTTGGTCTCTCTCCATTTTGTTTGAGGAAAAAAAGTAGCCTCTGAAGTGCTCTTTTTCCCTCTTTCCTCTGTGTGCTTTTCTCCGACTGCAGGGTGCTCAGAGAGGCAAAAAGGTGAAGCAACCACAAAGGCTGCAGCAGCTTTTCAAACCACAGAGGTGGTTCAAATGCAGGTTTCCAAATGCCAGGCTTGTTGTTTCAGCATTATTCAACTTCATGAACAGCAAAAAAAGAAACAGCAATTACATTTGTAAGCTGCCAGGAAAAGCTAAGCAGCTGGAGGGCCAGGAGAGCGGGGGGGAGAACATGCAGGTGCAGAAGAGAGAAGGTAAATACAGTTTGTAGGATACTTCTCCCTTGGATATGGTCCTTTATCATGTGCATTTTTTTAATGCTCTTGATGGCAACTAATTGCTGCTGCTGCTGAAAGAATGAATAGTTGCTAATCAACATCTACCTTAGAAACATCCTCTGCACACTGTTCCGAAAACCTGACTGGAAAGGATCTAAAACATTCCTCTACTGAAAGATATTTCCCAATTTGGATTCCATTGAATCAACAGCTTCCTCAAGGAAAATCTGATTCACTGAATAACAGTAAAGGATTCAGTGTTTACTCCTTACTTCTCTGTACCTATTTATTTGTGTCAGGAAACCTTCAACTGTGAAGTGTTATGCTTCTGTTTGTTCTTGGCACACCCTAATTTCAAAACAATTGCAGAATCCTTTTGGTAGTGTAATATTAGAAAGTACAACTTAGTGATTGCAAGCCAGAACTTGCCAGGCCATTAGTCATTCTGTAGAGAGGTCTATATTCAAAGTTGTCCAAGGTAACCAATTTTCCAATTGCCCTCTTACATGCACTGATATATATTTAATGTATGTTTTAACATGCTAGATGCCCTGCATCTGCACTTATTTAATAAATTTCTAAAAGTCAGCAAAATATTTAAAGTTAGGCTAATGGGCTAGCATACCAAAGCTGGTGTTAAGATAGTGTCTGAGAAAAAAAAAGTGTAAGTGCAGTGACCAAAACTGATCCTCTGGAACCTAGGCCTGACATTCAAGAAGTGGGTAAAGCCAAATTACACGTCTTTTCTTTTGGGGATGACAAGCTCTCTTTAGTCCTTTTCTGCTCAGTGCTCCCTTTCATGATAATGCCATGGGGCCTCCCATCCATCGATCTAGGAACACTGAGCCTGAGAGGAATCCAGATGATATTTTCACCTGCTGAAGCTAGAAGTAAAAATTTAATAGGTGGTGAGTTCTATATTCCTGCTGAAATCACCTTTGTGTTTCCTTTTCCACCTCATTTGCGTCCCACCCTTTCTTTTACTTTATTAGGCTTAGCAGTCTAGGATTGCAGCCATGCAAAAATCTGCAAGCCTCTGGCCCAAAATTAAAAGGAAAATCACAGCCTTAGCTCAGTGCTGGTAAATCTTTGCAGATCTCTGGGAAACTTAAACCTAAGCACTTGGCTTTCTCCAGCAGCACAGTTGCAGATGAAGTCAGCGTTGACAGCCAAGGAGGAGACAGACTGCATTTCCCATTTGTAGTGTTCTTTTCTGTCTCTTCTATGTATTCGTGTTTATCTTGAAGAAAACAGGATCAAATTTGAACAGCAAGAGCAACTATCAGTTAATCCAACTAACAATTTCCTTTACTTCCCTCTTTTTTCCCCAAGTAGTAGTTATTACCCTGAGTATGATAAAAGAGTTTTGATTTTCTTCATTATATCTTTTCCCTACCACAAAAGAAGAAAAGATAGAGGATACTATTAAAATTAAAGCTTCACTTAATAATTTGTTTAGAAACTACTTTAATTTTTCCCTTTAATAAAAAATTTTCAGAGGTTTATTATTAGTCATTCACCTTGGACTAAGCAAGTCAAAGACTATATTCAGCATATGTAGCCTTGATTTAGTGTTGCAATAACTGCCTCTATTAAGAGTTATCTCTGTAGAACAATTTATTCCATTGCTGTGAATAAAGCAGTACTTATCCATGTTATGCCTGATTCTGGATCATGTTCTTTTTCGTCTGTGTGCAGTCCTTAGAAGATTGTTTTAGTGCTTAAAATATTTTTTTATTTCTTCTTAGATGTGAGGAGCTATAGGCATTTCTAGACATTAGGACCTTTTGCAGCATCAAGTGTTCACAGAAAATAAAGACTAAGATTACTTATGTTAATAGATATTTAGCACTGGAGTTTGTTACAGTCCAGAGTGTGAAAAGACAGCAGGCTGGTACCAAACTGAGTCTGTGCATGTTCTTCAAAAGCTGATGAATGAATGTTTATTCAGTGTCTACAGCCTTGCTACTTCAGGCAGGGATTTCAACAGATCAGACATAATAAGCAGCTTTTGGAATTTGATCAGTAGTTCTTTGGGACCCATCCAGAAAGTCTAGTACGCACCAGGAACGACAGTCTTTTCCAGCGGAATTGCTGCAGTCACTATCTCTTCAAATAAATGCATTGTTAACAATGTATTGTTAACCTGTATTGTTAACAATGAAGTCAGCATTATATTTGAAGAGTGTAAAGGTTCTCTCACTGTGCTTGGGATTTGATAGTTGCTTCTAGACCCGGTCATAAAAATATTCACAACAGAAAGTTGTAAAAAATGAAAAGAGGAAGAAAGGGGAAAAATGGAAGGGTTTTTTTAAGGTTTTCCTTAAAGTTGAAAACTCCACTTCCTTCCTTTCTTATCACAAACCCATTATATTTTTGTTTTGGAAATAACACTTTTTGTTTTGCAATATGGAAGAATGTCAAGGGCTTTTTATTGATTGCATTTCGTCTCTGTAAGTGTCTCTCCTGCATTGTTTTCAAATCAGAGCATGGCTCTTCAACTTTAAGTTGTTGCTGTGTTACATTCTGATATGTTGGTCTTAAAGCCAGAGGCTTTTTAATCAAGACCAATTTTTAAATAATTGCAACCCCCCAGTTCTTCAAAAAAATTAGGCAGAAGTTATCAAGGCCTTATAAAGCACATAGGAGCAGAGACATTTTTGATAACAGGACAGCAGATTTTTAAGTTGCTTTCAAGGGATAATCCATAGGACTCTTGAACTAGTAGGAAGTAACAATATGGTAAATATTGGTGTTTGGAAGCTGCATCCTATCACTATTTGCATTACAGACTTTTCAGGTTTTTCCTCTTTCTTATTACAACAATGATCTAGTTAATGCTGCTTTGCACTTTACTGAAATGTTAGAGGGTCTTTTCCTGTTGTTTTTTTTGTTTGTTTTTATGGGGGGTTGGAGGAGTTTGTGTGTCTGTGACATAAACTGTATTCAAGATTTTTCTCCTTTTTTTTCTCTCTGAAAATAAGTTGGGAAGAAAAATATAAAGCTCCATTTCACAGAAATATTTTTAATGTGTCAAAAAGGTCTTAAGCCTTCATTCCAAATTCTGTTCAACTAGATATTTGACATGTTTTAACCAGACAAAACATGTACAGAGTCAGAGAGAGTGTTTAACATGTATTGAATTGACATCATCTGTTGGTGCAGTAACAGCAAAGTACCTGCTCCATTGGAAGGTCTGGCACTAAAATGTGAATTGTAATACTGGACTGAAAAGAAGAAAATAAGTGGTGTTCTGTAAGGAATACACTAGTTCCTTACTAAATCCTGAAGGCACCTGCAGGTATATTCATTAATACTTTCAGGGATGGTGCAGATTGTTCTGCTTCTGACCAAGGGTGAAATTTATTCCTTCAGACTTCATGTACAAGGAGCGTGTCAGAAATAAGCATATCTGGCAGCTGTGGTTAAAGTTCACTTCCCTCGTTCTCATCTCATTTCTGCAAGTCTGATTTCTTCTCACCTTCAGTGAGAAGGTGATGGCAAATAATTTCACAGCAGAAGTAAATTACAAGGTTTGAGTTGTGAGATTATTAATCTTGGTCACAGTTCACTTTGCAATGTGGTCTGTTCATTGTCTCCTCCCTACTGGCTATGACTGGGGCATCTTTCTAGAAAATAAGTTCTGATACAGCTGCAACGGTGAATCTGCTGTAGGAAGTCCATAGCCTGTGCTATGTAAATCAGTGAAACAGTCTTTTCTCATCTGAGATTTATTAATCATAAAAGTCATCAAACCCAGTAAAGTTCTCTGGCTTCGGGAAGGAGCGATATAATTTCAGTTTACCAAATCCTATTCAGCAGCTCATAAAAATGCAGTGGAAAAATGCTGACCAAGTTTTATGAGTAATGGACATTTACAGACTACCCAAGATGTTTGTCTCTAATTTAATTAATTGCTACTGGTCTTAATGAGTGAAGAATGGGGTTTGAAAAAGGGTTGGCTCAGGCACAGAAACCATAGAGTTTTTTAAAACTGAGACTACTAAGAGTGAGAAAATGAATGTTGAAAAAAAATCCTGGAGGTGCACACCGGATTGTACTTGGACATTTGCTTACACCTGAGGACTTCTGTTCCTGAGATTATCTTCATTCTGCATCTCCTAATAATTAGATGAATAAT
Source organism: Lepidothrix coronata (assembly GCF_001604755.1). Lineage (NCBI taxonomy): Eukaryota > Metazoa > Chordata > Aves > Passeriformes > Pipridae > Lepidothrix > Lepidothrix coronata. The sequence continues at coordinate 1,307,486 of NW_016690287.1, read as the reverse complement.
GCTGAAATTCATTTGATTCCCTTGGCTGGCAGCTGAACTGATTGCTCCTTATCTCTCCATTACTGTCTTCACCCCTTGCGTGCCATTATAGCAAGAGACAGCCTGTAGTGCCCATCTCAGGCCCTGTTTCCAGACTGACTCCATTTCTGCAGTCAGGCACAGACCCAGCAAGCCCTTGAGTGAAAGATGGAAATTTGAGAGAGAGAGAGGAAAAGGAATAACATTTCCCAGCCCCCCTCAGCAGGGAGTCTCATGGACATTGTCTGCAGCTAAGTGAAAACTTACAACCTTGCTCCAACTCCCCACATAGTAATACAGTGGGCAGTTCTCTGACAACCAGAAGACTTTTTGCACCTCATCACTGACAGATAGAAGCATGTTATAATAATTATGGCAAAAATTCCCCGCTCAATTTTGGTGGGTTTTCTTTGGTTTGGTTGAGTTTTCTGTTTGCTTGTCTGGTTTTTACATATCTGACATTGTGCTTGGTAACAGGTAAACCATGAGAATAGTTTTTCTGCAAACATGGTCAATGGACAAGATAACTTAGATATAGTGATAGGCATCTTGCATCTTACACAGTTCCTTGCCTGGCATGTGTAAATTTTCTGTTATGGAAAATACCCTGTTGTGTGTTTCTCCTGACTTTCCTTTTTTAGGAATCCTTTGTCCAAGGAGTATTTCCTTCTTTCTGTGGCTTAGCTGAGATATTTCCTGACATTTCCTCTTGTTCTGGAGACAAAATTTGAAACATTGCCTTAAATCCTATGATATGGGTTGTATAAAAACAACCTGTTATAAAAACAGTCTGTTTCCACAGATTCTGAGCTATGTTTTACCCTCTTTTGGAGAAAATGCCAGGAAGGTTCCACTCAGCAATCATTGACTGCAGCAGGCCAATTTGCATAAATAAGGATTTTGCTGTTATACTGTATCTACCTGTCAGCCACTTTGAACAGCTTGGAGACAGGGAATCTCCCAAGTAGCTGTTTGCTCTAAATGTAAATAGTGTGGTACTTCTCAGATAAGGTAGGAAGTACTGGTTCAAACAATAGTCAGGTTATGTCCTCTTCTGGACCTCTTAAGGTTCTATGTGTATGACTATAAGTAAGTTCTGGGGATGTAAAAGAATTCAGTGCAAATTAAACATTTAGTTTGGAAGGTAATAAGAGATGACACATCCAAGAGAACTGGCTATGAGAATGAAATGGTATTCTAGGGGAAAAATCATTAGAGGAAAAGATTTATCCAAAACAGTTATGATGGAGGATGATAAATGGTGAAAATACTGAAGAGAATAAATAAAAAAGTAATTAAAAACAAGTGCTAGACAGAGAGGTATACACAGAGAGTAAAAGGATCGAGTTTTCTTAACCTATTAGTCTCTAAAATGATTCAGTTTTCATATGTGGAAGGTGACTACAACATACCAAGGTGTAGTAATCTAGGCAATCATTCATGTGTGCAATAATTTGCTGTAAATATTTTTAGTAGCAAACCCCACTATATGTCAAACTATTTTAGTTTTATGTATATTTCTATTGTTACGTAGTTAAAATTTGTCTATTATAAAACGAAGACTGAAATAATTTCTTGGCACTGTTTGCAATGCATTTTGTGACTCAGTAGTTCTGAGTATTTGCTAGTTTAAAGGCAAAAGGTATCAAAGAAGGAGCATAAAATTCCAGACTGAGGATACAGTTTTTTGGACACATTTCTGTCAGGAAACTGAGATAGCTAACTCCAGTGAATTGTGGTATCTGTATGTGATGTTGGGCAGGATTCCTGCATCTACTCCAAGTATAAAAACTAATAGATGTCTCAGACTTCCTATTCCTGGGTTGTTTCATTTTTTTTTTTGCCCCCCCTAGTCACTATTAGTTAATAGATAGCTGCTGACTACAGTGGGCACACAAGTTTAGGGAGCACGTCAAGAGCTGTAACAAGTGGTGAGAGTATGTTCTTGATCATGTAGAAACCCAAGAGTTAGAGGGGTGAAAAAAGGAGAAATTGTCTTCCTCTTGGAAGACTAATCATCTTGATCTTGGAATGATATAATGTACTATGACACTTTCTCTCTTAACCTGTCCCTTGCCTTAGAAATGAGTGCTCTTAACAGCTCTCTTCACTCGATGGAGGCTGCCAGGACTGGGGATTTTAATTTACACTGGTAATCAGGCGATCCCAAGCTGCTCCAAAAACAGAGAGAGGGAAGATAGATAAAAGTCAGTAATTGCACCAGAAAAAAAAAAAAAGAAAAAAAAAGGCACTGCAGAGCTGAAGCCAGAGGAAATAACAGTGATATTTCATATGTATTTCTGCATTTCATATGTATTGCTATGGGTATGTATTTCAGTGTCCATTGTTGTGTAATGTTATCACAAGTCCATGACCATCTGAGTGCTGACTATGTCTGATTGTGGCTGCTATTGTGTGTGTTTTGTGAATTGTTTACCTACAGTTACAACAGCTTATGGTCTTAAAGTTTAACCAATGCCTTTTCTCCACTCTACTGCTGCATTGCCAGTTCCCTTGAAGTAAGTAGCTACTTAGTGCTGAAGTCAAAAAACACCTACTTAATAAAAATCCTTCCAGCACGAAAATTCACAGACTGAAATGGCATCTCTGAGGCACACACTAACTTGCTGTAGTTGAAAATGCTTACTTTGAAAATGCCTTAATTTGAAAGCACTGTAATGAAAGACTGTTAATGATACCCCAGAAATGAGCTAAGGCTGCTTTCAGAAGCACAGATGGCTAATTGGCTTCAGTTGGTAGGTTATGTCATTTTAATTAAATTTTATTAGGGAAGCATTTGAAAGCTCTAACTGATGGTTTAAGATAAATATGGTTCTTCATAAATGACCTATTGGTAACCTTTATTTATTTCTCTCTCTCCTCTCAGTGTTAATAGAGGCTGCTGTGACTGAGCTCTCTGTGGCCATCTCTCGTCTCATCCATGTTTACAGCAGCAGCTTTGATGCAAATTTCCAGCTTGCCAGCATACCCAAAAGCCCTTCCTGTGCAGACATCAGCCTCGATTCCCAGCTCAGCTTCACTGTTTATGCTGCCCATAACATCCCAGAAGCCTGGGTGAACAGGTAGGAGGAGGTCCAGCAAGTGTTCACAAGAACACTCTTTCATCACATATTTTTCACAGATACCAGCTTAGCTCTGTTGCTTTGGTGATACTTTTATGTTAATGTTAGAGGCTGAGTGGGTGTATTTCTACTGTTTTTCTAGCATGAAGTGCATTTACTTAAGCTTGACTAGCTAGGACACTTCCAGGCCCCATAGGTAGATGGAGAATCAGGGAGGTAGCCTGGCTGATTGCCCTTGACCAATGTGGAAGGATGGTAATAGAAACAACCTCAGAGCACTGGCCTTGATGGGTGTGTTCAGAAATGCTTCCATGACTGACTTGCTCGGTGGGAAGGAGGAATGGGGGTGTACTGCAGGCCTAGAGAGTTTGGGCTGGGGCTTTGTGTGGTCTCTGCAGCACAAGTAACTGGAAGGGTTGGAGGCCAGCTTACCCAGTTAAAGAGAGGGGTGATTTTGCTTCAGCCCAACCTGAATGAGGCTTTCTCAGCAACTTTTGCTCTTGGTGTATTCAGCATTACATGGCTAAGCATCTGCATTGACTATCCTCTTTATGGAAGGTGATTAAAATAAATGTAGTTTGCAGATCCAAGTATAGCTGGTATAGCAGTGTAACATAAAAAAGAAAGAGGGAGATAACTTTAATAAAAAGCTGATTGGAGCATTCTCTTTTGTATTGGTAAAATTTGGTAGAAGTAGTTGTCTCTTCTTTTAAATATCTGCTTTTCCTACTCTGAGCAAAACTGGTGTTCTCTTACCACTCCAGTGTGCTCAAAGAGGAAAAAGGGACCACATTCTGGTAGCATTGTTTTTGAGTCAAAATGTGGTTCTCAAAGTTAATTTTCCCTTGCTTCCATTTTACGTTGTATTCCAAATGACAGTGGATTAATTTGTATTAGACTGTGAGCAAGAGATTATACAGCATTAGCTGTAATTAGCAGTTTTTTAAAAATCTAAGAGTCTTTGTGTTAGTTAAGATAATAAAAGCAGAACTATAATCACTATCCTGATTTCAAATGGTTATACCATTCCCACTGCATTTTGTTATACCAAAATAATTTGAAATTACATATGGCCTGAAGGCCACTGATGACTTCAGTGCTATGTTCGAGTATGTGAAAATGAGAATCTCTCTTCCTCCTTAATCTCCCATTTCCAGTCTTTCCAAGCACGGATTTCTTAACGTGGACTGCTACTCTGACACCTGCTTTCCTCAAGTATTTTCAGTAACATCAATCACATGCATATTCCCCATTCTTATTTCTGCACTGCATCAATTCATGCTGACTATGTCATGGATCTAATTTTCCCTTTCCTGAAGGTCACATTTAATGATTTTGCTGCTTTTTTTAATATGTATGTTAGTATATATCTCCCCGCTTATATATAATATATATACTTATTTTATATATAATATGTATATATTTTTTATACATATAATATATATATTTTAAAGGGTAGAATTTTGACATCCCTCACTGTCTGTCTCACATTGGTTTTCCTATACATAAGTATAGAAACATACATGATAAATGGCTTTTCTTTTAATTCTTTGAGATAATGGAGAATTGTCTCATATTTTACAGGGTCACGTTCGTGAGGTGTCAAATCCATCTAAATTTCACTTTCGTTGTTTGATTTTTTTGTCAATTTTTGTATCTGTGTTCTCAATTTCAACATTATTATGGAACTTGTAATGTCTGTACAGTAACTCAGGAATATGTCTATATGAGGACTGGAATATGTCTTACTGTCCTCATTAAAAAGATCAGTACAGACATTATAAGCTGCAGAAGAATATTGCAAAACTGGTAACCTTTATTTACTTATTTTCATTTCTTCTTGTTTCTTTTATCTGTTTGTTTTTCTATTTCATTTAAATTCCAAGCAGATGTGCCTTATTTGCTGCCAGTGGCATAACACTGCTATCTTCATGTTTCACTGCATTTGTTTCTACAGCCAAAACCAATCAGGTTCCTGTCTACATCTGGGTGATATGAAGTGATCTCTGGGACAAAACTATGGAGTCATGTCTTTGAATTCACAGGGAGGCTACTTAGGGAAAATGCTCTGCAGAGACCTAAAATGGGTTGAAGTGCATGCACTCTGAGCAACCTGTTTGACTTCAGTCAGAATGAACATTGTGTAAGCATTAATCTTCCCAGGATTAGATCCTTATGATTTATGAATCAGGAATATGTCTATATTATGTATTGGTACTTCTGCTTAAACAGCAATACTTAGTAACTTGATTGTATTAAAACCTATCACTTCCTGAACTATCCTCCAGCTGTTTGCAATGTTTGGACTCTAGGGGAAGCATTTTCCTAGTCTTACAAAGTATTTTTTCTCTCTCTGCATTGATGCCTCATAGGTACTACAGATTACAGATCATTTTCTTGGAATAAACAAAAACAAAACAAAACAAAAAGATAAATTGAAAAGCAAATCTGCTACAATAATTATAAAAATTATTATAATGTTCTGGAAGAGATCAGCCATCATTCTTATAAATATGACAAAGTCAGGCACCTTCAGTCTGCGACTGCTTCAAATTTCCTGTTCCCATTTGATTGTTTCTATGCTCATTATTCTTGTACAGAATGAGATCTAAAGCTGAGACTGGCAGGAAGATCTGGAAGTTACAAGACTCATTAAGAACATTAGTTATTTATATTCTATGGGTTTATTTTGACTAATATTTTAAAAGATCTCAGTAAGAAGAATATGAAACAACAGATAGCCCCAGTCCCAAATTTCACTATGAAGGCTGTTGGAGAACTATCTGAAGAAAACTAACACAGAGGCCTTTAATGCTTCTGCTGTAAAGAATGTATAGATTCCCTTAAGTAGTAACCTTTTTTTTACAGGTTGGGAAAAGTAATTATAAATAGAATCATACTATGGCCTGGGTTGGAAGGGATCTTAAAGATCATCTAGTTCAGGGACACCTTCCACTAGCCCAGGTTGCTCAGAGCCCCATCCAACCTGGCCTTGAACACTTCTAGGGATGAGGCAGCCACAGCTTCTCTGGGCAACCTGTGCCTTACCACCCTCACAGGGAAGAATTTGTTCCCAGTACCTAATCTGAACCAACTCTCAGTTTGAAGCCATTTCCACTTGTCCTGTCACTATATGCCCTTGTAAAATGTTCCTCTCCAGCTCTCTTGTAGATTCCCTTCAGGTACTAGGAGGTGCTCTGATGTCTCCCTGGAGCCTTCTCCAGGCTGAACAACCCCAACTCTCTTGGCCTCTCTTCATAGGAGTGATGCTCCAGCCCTCTGAGCATCTTTCTGGCCTCCTCTGGACCTGCTCTGGCAGTTCTGTGTCCTTCATATGTTGGGGGCCCCAGAGCTTCTCACAGTTGTCCAGGTGGGAGATTTACTGTTGACTGTATGACAAGCAAGTAGCAGCACTTCAAAACTTATGTCCAAAGTTTCCTTCAATGCAATAATGAAGAAAAAAAAAAAAGTTAGTCTTAATAACAAAAACATGAAAGAGAACTTAGATGTCTTAAGAATTTTTTTTTGAACTCAGAAAAATTAAAAAAACAAACAACCCAAAATAAACTCCCCTTCACGCACACATTAATGTGAGATTCATTATTTGAATTCTTTTTTTCATGTAAGGATGGATCTTCACAAGTTTCTGAATGGTTAACTCCAAATTTACTGTGCTGGACATGGTACATTACAATTAATCTTTTTTTGTTGTTTCTGTTTCCTTTTTTTTTTTCCCCTCTTTGTAGCTACAAAGTTTTCTCTTTTTCCTGTTCACTGACTTATGCTGGGAAGACAATATGCCAAGTGAAGATTTGCAAAAATACTCCAGTTAGAAGATCCTTCTTTTTCCTGGTTGACTGGAACGAGAAGTAAGTTTGGGTCTGTGTTTGATATAAGTTTGTCTGACAGATATTGCAAATCAAATATTCATTTAAAACAAACAAAAAAACAAAAAAACAAAACAAAAAAAACCCCAAACACCCACATCTTTTTAATGAATCTTCTCCTGACCAAATTAATTCACAGAAACTTAGGGAGATGGAAGTGAGAAAGAAGTGGGGTAGCCAGAGGAAGAGAAAGAGGACTAAAGCAAGTCTGATCTGAGAGCAGCTTTTATTCACTGGAGGCATCGTGGAGGAATACTGGAACCAAAAGGAGATGCAACTAAAGGCTGTGTTTCTGTCCTCTTTTGAGGAATTCCACCTTTTGGATCCAATTCTAGTATATAAGCAATCCAGCCTGAAAACTCATTGTAATATTTCTGTAAAGGTTCTTTTTTACAAACCAGCAAGGCTGTTGTGGTTTGTTCGTTTGGGGTTTTGTTTATTTCTTTGCTTGCTTGGTTTTGGAGGGTTGTGTGTTTGTTTTTTATGAGAAGGATCTTCAGTTTTAAAATGAAGGCTTTCGTTTGAGACTGGAAGTTTAGTGTGAAAATTACTTATTACCTCTCACCTGCTTGTCTTCTTTGAAGAAAATAATTCCCCTGAAAAACAAAGCACACACTCAAACAACATTTGTTTAAGGCAATGGGATGACAAAAAGTATACTTGCAATAGATGAGAAAGAAGTATGCTTTTGTTGGTGATTTGGTAGTAATATGAAATTCTTTCAGCTTCCTGAGCATGACATGTTTATGTTTACAGTCTTTCAAATTTTTGGTATTTCGCATCAGTATTTACTGTATTCTAAATCTGAAAGCAGCTTGATTACATTAGAATTGAGCAAAGGCTACAAGTAATCTGAAAGGTGGTTTTTTAAATTACAATTGAATACAGAGTGTAATTCATAACTTCTCTTTGCCTTTATGTAAGACACACAGGAGTTGCAAGCTGGTCATATGGGAGAAGACCTTTTTATGTCAAATGTGTAATATCTCTGTCTTAATGGAGATTTTGCACACCCTTCTTGTACAGCACTCCTAACAGATATAGGAACAGCAGTAGGTCTGCCCTGTGATGAAGAAACAAAATGGGTGCACTTCTGCTGGCATCCAAATGGGTATTTTTAGGGCTTAACATCTGCTTTGGTGCCTCAGTTGAGTCCAGAGTGTTTGAGTGTATAACCCTCAGTCTTTTGTATGATTGCAAAGCAACTGCTGTCCGTGTGTTTAAAAAATTGGATCATTCTTGTATGCATTGTAGGCATTTTCCCCTTCTCCAGGTTTTGATCAAGTACATTCTTATGGTGCATGCAGGCAGATGTAATTGAAGTGTAAGGGAAGGGTTTTATTTCTTAAGAGCATATTTGGCTTCTAAAATGTGGGTGAAGCCTTTCTGGAATGCATCTTACAAAACCTTTTCTAAAACAAAATGTAACGAGATAGAGTAGAAATAAATTGTTAGCTGTAACTGAAACAGGAACTCTGCTCTTCTTCCATTTCGTGAAAATGTAAAGCAGTCAGACTGATGCTTCAGGCTTTTTGCTGAAACCTCTCCCCCTGCAAAAATAATTATTAAATGTGTGCAATTCCATCCAAATGCTTCTTGGAAAAAGAAGCAGTTAAGTATGGACACCAAATTCTTTCATAGGTCACAGATGCTTTAAGGGGCTCTTAACATCAGAAACAAGATCTAGAGGTTTATAGAATAGTATCAGTTTGTAAGAGCACCTTTTTACTTTTTATTGTTGCTTAAGTTTCAAAAATAATTTTCAAAATCCAATTCTAATAGATTCCAAAGTAAAACCTCCCAGGTTTATATCTGTCTGGCAGGCTTTTCAACATTTCCCTCAGCCATTAAAGGTGTTCACATATTTTCCACCTCAAACCTAATGGCCTACATTTTTTTAAGACTCAAAATGTGAGGGAAGGTTTGTTGAGCCTAATGTCCTGAGATCCAGAAGCACAGGCTGAGAATCCAGGGAGCCAGATATGCTTATTTTTGTATGTTTTACCTTGTGTCCAGAACTGAGTTTTGTGAACAGATGCTATTTTGAATCAAAATGCAGATGTCAGATGAGAATTTTAAATCAGCTAAGAGTGTTAAACTGAAAGAGAGTAGGATTAGATTAGATGTCAGTAGGAAATTCTTTACTGTGAGGGTGGTGAGGCCCTGGCACAGGTTACCCAGAGAAGCTGTGGCTGCCCCATCCCTGGAAGTGTTCAAGGCCAGGTTGGACAGGGCTCCAAGCAACCTGGTCTAGTGGAAGGTGTCCCTGCCCATGGCCAATGGTCTTTAGGGTCCCTTCCAACCCAATCCATTCTTGATTCTATGCACAGTGAAGGAAATATTTATGTAGTTTTTAATTTATTTTAAATATTAAATACTTGTCACAGTTCTATAATGAGACAATATGGTTCTTTGCTATTTGTGCTGCTAACCCTCTAAGAAAGATTAAAAAAACAGCACTAAACTTGACAGAATAATCAGTATATTTAGAATATTTGGACATACACAGAGAGAAAGAACAGTATAGGTTATCACTGAAGGTGCAGTGTGCCTAGTTGGCATAATTTAAAACATGTAGGAACAGGCTGTTTTTTCTTTCATAAAATAAATAGGTGTATGCAAACACTAATTAATACTTTTTTGCAAGAATTCAAGCTGAAATTGGTTAAAAAAGTAGAGTATTTTAATGAAGTAGATACTACTGAAATTGTTTTTCCATGTCATACAGTGATAGGAAGTCTGTATCACTCAAAACTCTAACCGAGCTGTGTTCACTCTTTGTTATCTTTTGGCTGTAATATCACCTTTTTTGAAACAGAAGGGAATATGTTTGCATAAAAAGTTTACAGAGGAGACAATGTCTTTATTGTAAAGTTTCTTGCTACTTTGATTCTAACCTCTGTACTATTTTCCGTTGATAACAGCTGTTGAAAATGCATGTGGTAAAAGGTCATCAGGAAGAGCTTCTATTACATTAGGAAGTCAGATATTTTCTATATAGCTAGGAATCAGGCCAAAAAAGAAAACTAGCTAATTCAAAATGAGTCCTGATCTGAGATTAAGATTGATTTGAACAGAGGAGAAAAAATATGGAGAGTAGTGTTTGGGTGATTAGGAATCTAGGCAGGGAGCTTCTGCCAAAGACAAGGCTTGCTTTATTTGCTGATTTTCATGTATTTAGTTTCTGTTTTCAAGTGCTTCAGCCAGTTAGCACCTGAACCTTAAGTTGATAGGTTTTTATGTATAAACATGAGCTTCTGTTAAAGTCCGTTACCACATTCAGTCCTTCCCAGAATGTTCTTGGGAATGATGGGAATCATTTGCTATGTACAGAGGTTGCCTTGTTCAGTATTTCTTCTGTCTGTACTTTTTCAAGAGTATGCTTTTGCTTTAGAACTTGTGTATTGTCTTTGAAAAGCGTTATTGTCTCCATGGTGCAGAGTTTGAACAGACTAAAACCATTTAGCACATAATGTGTAAAGTCCAGAAGTTGCCCTCTTATTTTCTCACCAGTTTCATTTTTCACTGACTGAGACTCTTATATTATCTTCTGTCTTTTCTCTTAGCTGGTTGCTCTTAATATATTTATTCCACCTTTTCCATCCTCCATAATTTATGTTGAACCTGCAGACATGAGGTATGGAATTAACGTTAAGCCCATCATTCATCACCTCAGATACTTTCTTGGCACTGGCTTTCCCTCTTCTCCATGTTTTATTTGGCTTGTCTGTTTTGTTTACACTCTCTCAGGGCACAGCCTGGGTTGCCCCAGAGCTCTTCTGTGTTGAGTGCTTTTATGATATTAGGCCCTTGGCCTTGAATTAAGCTGTATAACTTTATCTAATATCTGTGAATAACACCTTCTCAGCGAGCAGCTTCTTTGTTCTTCTCGACTACTGTTGAAATTGTTCACCCACAGGGTGTCTTATATCTGGCCAGTGTTCCATTTCCTCTTTCTTCTTCTTAGTCATCTATTTGACTCAGCCTCATACAGTCAGAAAGGATGAGACAACTGGGTAAGTTAAGATATATATTAATCAAAGTTCTAAAAGCAATACAGATATTCCCCTACCTTGCGTATCACATGTCACTGGAAGGGAAATGTTGGTCCTCTTTGGCTCATACTTTAACTCTTGGGATGTGTAGCTTGCCATAGTTTCCAGGTTCTTTTCCTGCTGGAAGTAGTGCTATATAATGTCTCCTGGGGAAACTCTGGCAATCATTTGCTTTCTTCAAATTGTGAGGGTTTTTTCACTGCCCCAGGTCCACTAGGAACATTAACAATTGTCTGTATCATAAAATGCGCGTCTTGATTTATTTTTTTTTTGTCTCTTCACAGCATGGGTGATGCTTTAAAGTGCAACTCTTTGTCAAACATTTTTGTGTCACAAGGGCAGTGTTGTTGGCCTGTCAGTGAAAGAGGCAGAACAAGCCATCTCTAGCATGTGAAACAGTTGTTTCCCAGTAATTGTTTCTAACTATGAGTAAGGAAGAGGGCGTGAGACAGGGAAAGCAAATTTGAAAGCTGTAAACAGGGACACGTGGGACGACAGTTGCGAATTGCTTCTCAATTCTGTTCCTGTTAATCAGGAGTGGGAAATGGCTGTCTTGCTTTGGTATTCAAAGAGAGAGGTATGCAAATTTGCATAATTTCCAAATGTTTAGGATTGATCGTCTGAAATTTTGACACTAATGCTAATGTGGAGTACTTCAGAATTTCAGCTGAAAACCATCTACTTTCTTTCAGTGGCTCCTCAGTTCATTCAAGGAAACTTTCTCAAATTCAGTAGAAATCTGACAGATTTGGAAGCAATCTGACAGATAGGACCAAAATCTTATGCTAATTTTACCTTCTACTGTTACCATGTATCATTTCTGGTACCCATAAGTCCTATACTTTTCAGGCTACTATACTTTTAAAATACAGTTTCTACTTCTGCTTGCTGTTTGAGTATGACTATACCTTTGACAAAATGCTGAGAGTTGCATTGCTCTGCCAGTGTATGTTATTTACATTTATCTTCTGGTTTGGTTTTTTAATCTCCATTATGCAGATCTTCTGTTTTCTTAATGATTATGTTGTCAATGTGGAATAATTCTTTTAGCCTCTAGCTCCTTATATTGATTTTGTTTATACAGAAACAGTGTAATTAATTTTCCTCTCCACTTGAGAAATTTAAGCTTGCACTGAATATACATGAAAAAAAGCTAGAAATGCACTGTCCACCATATACAATCTTTTCAGAAAAAAGAAAATACAAACCTGCAGATGTCTGGGTAATTCTATGCATGATTTATCCATACAGCATGAAAGTATTTGATTTATTAGAATTATTCTAAGTTATGAATTTAAATCAATTTTTATAAACTGTGTAAACAAATGGAATGACCAGCCAAGTTTGCTAATGGTCAATACAAGGTGGAGATGAATATTGATAAAACTGATTTTTTTCACTAAAAAACGTGAATTGCTCATTGCTGTTAAGACAAAATCTGTCTGTAAATTATGATTGGGAAATATCACACCAGTAAAGCACACCTGAACAAGAGACTTATTATCATACTCTACTCAGAAGCAATATTTATTTTTTTTAAGTGGTGTTTTCCTCTAAAGACACAAGACAGCAAATAACTAACTATTGGTTTACAATTCACTCTTAGGGGTTTATTTATTCTGAAATAACCTTTCATTAATAAGGTAATATTTAAAACAAAGTTTAACTAAGCTTTTCCTGCCTTTGTCAGCTCTGGTGGATACCACTGAAGTAAATGAGTTTTTATCTGCCTCTTCTCAAGTACTGGGACTCAAGTTAATGGGTGAAAATAATCCTCAATGTATTGAAGGGATCAGTCAGTTGCATTTTCCTTCAGAGTGTGACTCCTGTAATTTATAATTTGATATATGTTAGGGCATCTAGAAAAATGTAGAAAGAACTCACTTGTGGTAACAATGCTCAATTTTTATTAACTTCTATTTTTCTCTTTTCTGATTTTTTTTTTTTTTTTTTTAGAATCAACTTTCCTCTACGAATAAAGGCTCTTCCGAGGGAAACTATGCTGACAATAAAACTACTGGGAGTAAACAGTGCCTCTAAAAATACAGAAGTGCTTGCTTGGACATGCTCCCCATTGTATCCAAAAGAGTAAGTTCAGTCTTGTATGACAGCTTAAGACCATTCTTGAAAAGTATCGCACTCAACTTGGGAGAAATATAAAAAGACAGAAATACTTATTTCAGGACATTGCAGTAATAAGACTGAGACAGTCACAGTAAACTGCTTTTTATGTCCCAGTAAGAGGCCCATCCATAAGCTTTTCTTTCTTTGCCATACATTGTTTTTAAACTTGGCTTAGGTGACTGTTTAACACTTACAATAAAGTTCTGTAGGCATGTTGAAAGGCCTTGCTGAACCCTTTCCTGTAGCTTTGCAAAATCCTTTTCAGCCCAGCCTCTTGTTCACAATGGTTGGTGGTTTTTTTTCTGTTCTCACACTCATTCATTCTGCTTAAATTGGGACAGTTAGTGATGACCACAATGAGCACCTTTCCCTCTCCACACCACTTTAGAAGCTTTCTCCTTTTTTTTTTAACCTCTTCTTTCTACACAGTACACAATGTAACAATACTTTAAAAGTACTTGTAGCTTTGAACTTCTCTGCAGTGATGTTGTAGAAACGAAGGTAAATTTTCTGCAGTGTTCTAAACATATTTTAGTAACACTGTGACATCTGAATTTAGATCAAGTCTTTGCAATGATACTAAAATTTTTATTTAGTAGCCCACAGCCCTGCATACCCTCTGAGCAATAGATGGGTACGTCCAACACGTACAGGTTCCTTCATTAGCATCCATCTGTAAACTATAGCTCTTTCCTCACATTGAGACATCTTGATCTACTTCTCTATGTCATGGCAATCACCACTTAAAGCAAAATAAAACAAACAAAATATCTGATTGCACATATGAATTTGCCACGTTTGAAAGACCTTGTGTTTCACCGAGCTTTGAAGCTTGAGAGGCTTAGAAAATAGGTTGGACTGGGCTAGAGGCTTTTTCCATGTTTTTAGAGAAAATTCAGTTACTCTGCTCTGTTCTGACTTAGTGATTAGAGCACTTGGCTTGAAGGAAGGAAAGAAACATCAATCTCTGCTCCAAGGATTGCTTGGGCAATTTATTCAATTACTTTTCATAGTTAGCTTCCAGAAGAGCACATCACTCATTCTTTGACTGCGTTATGTCTTTTTAAACAAAACATGCAATATGTTTATTTTGAGTATTTCTACCATCCTGGTGTTTAGGGTGAAATAGAGAATCTCTCTTTCTTGGAATCTCTCTATCTTGGCTGCGAATCTAAATTGAGATGAAGAGTTAAGTTGTCCTTACCCCCAGCAAGCTGATATGTGCTGAGTACATTCATTCAAAAGCAGAGCATTAGGCATGATAATGGGGGGACACTTATTCCATTTACCTCCAGCAGTGCCTGTGTGGGGATCCTCTTCTTGAGGACCTGTGTTGTTCTAGAGATTTTCTTATTTTTCAGCATTCGAGTCCAAAAGTAATGATTTTTGGAAGTTCTGAAAGCCCTCGGCAACCTGTGATTTTTTTTTTTTTTTTTTAATATACGCCATCAAAGCAAGCATGTTGATTTTCATTGAGGAGATCTCCAAATCACCCAGACAGTTTCAAAGATTTTACTGAAAAATGGCTCCATTCTTTCCTGGCACACACAATGAGCACAATGAAGGGGATAGAGGGCTACTTTCCCTGCATTTTCTATGTAATTGTAGAGATCATTGCTGCAATGACCCCTCAAAGCAGAAATGAAGGGTGAGTTGTTGGGGAGGAATGATTTGGGAATAGCATGTTCAACACCCCCCAATCTGATAGCTGTGTCATTTGCAATTATAGTAATTACTAACACAAAGAAACCTAAATGCTTTTTTCCTCTTTTAGCCAACCACAGCTCCACAGAATTATTCTTTCACCATGATTTCAATTGATAGACTGATTGGTTTAAAAATAAGAGTTGCCCTGAAAGTCCCCTTGCTGCTGGAATGCAACTAAACTGCAAGACTTATTTCAAAAAAGTACTTCCAAACTTGAAAGTATGTACCAAGAAAAGATTTGTACCTGTAGTGTCATGCTAATATGTCAAGAACACCTTGTATTACTGCAGAGATTATTGTATTAGGGTCTCTAAATAACAAACTCTGTAAATGTATATAAAGAGATTAAAGAAATCTGACCAGAAAATCTTTGACAAAACATTTCTAGCTTGGAAAATACCACTTTCTCAAAAGAGAACATTTCTCAGAGGTGAATGTGAGTTCTATGAAAGTCCTAGCATTCTCATGTCCAGGATTTAATTTATTGGGGAAAGGACAGAAGTAAGCTCTTTGAAGAAGCCAGGAGCCCTGAGGTATTTACCTGGGTCATCAAGCATTCTTGTTCAAATCCTTGTCTCAGTTGGTCCCTTCTCAGGATCATTCTTCTCAGGGTCAGGGAAGATAAGGACAGATGGTGGCCCCTCTTTCTCTATTCAGATGCTTGTTTAAAAATAAAAAAAATCCAAATTGTTTTGTTAAATATTGGAGAAGCACAATAAATTTCAAACATTTTAAAAATACAGTTCCTCATTTGTGTCCCGTTGTATCTTCTGATTGAAAACACAGGAATTCAATCAAGCTCATTGTGGCTTATGTTGAAGAGAGAAGGGAAAAAGGACCAGTTTTGGGTTATTGCCAGATATTACTTAAGAATCTTGATCTGCTAGTGATTTAGGGCAAAAGAACACTTTATTTTAAAAGATTCTCAATTTACTCATCTCTGTAAATTTTATACCTGTTTCCTCTTCCAAAGTGATTATTGTCATTGTATGGTTACTTCTGTCCTTCATATTTTAATTCTTTATGTTTAGTTTCAACTGAAGATTAAGAAAACATGAACATATTTTAACATATAAAGTATACAAATTCTATTCTTCTCTTTCAAGAAGTGTGAAGGTTCTCATGTTGTTGGGCAAGACCATGTCAAAGTCTCTTGCCAGATTAAAGGGCTGTAGTTGTTTTCTGAGATTTTAGCACTCCAATTCTCCTCTAAAAAAATACTAAGCAGAGTGTATGAGAAATATATATACATTTATAAAGAAGCAAAAATCTAGATCTTTATTTAAAGTATATTATTTTTATTTTTTTATTACAATCTCTTCATACCTAGCCCATTTTGAAACCACACAATACCTAAAAATTTTCTCAAGCGTTTGGCCTATTTTAGGTTTGTTGTTGTTGATAAACACTTGTCAGTGAACAGATGATTAGTAAATTTGAAATTTGCCTAATTTTAATTACTTCCTGAACTCTAATTCTGCTAGTTTTCTTGCAGTGTGCAGATTTATCACATAACTGGCTGCTGGATATAAAGTCTTTATCAAACATGTGTTGGGATTAATGCTATCAACTTTGGATGTTTCTGTACAAATAGTTTTAGAAGTTACTTCCTACAAATATTCTCCAATGGTTGCCTGAATGTACTTATTTACCTGGCAGTTATTGCTTGTAAACTTAAACTTTACATTTTTGAGGAAAAATTTAGGAAGTAATCAGGAATGTAACTGCAAATTTGTTTTAAAAGTCTGAAATAATCTGATAATTTTGTATTTGATCACCTAAAAATTTAAGGAAGTTATTTAAACTGGAAGCTGTGGGGATGGAAGTTATGGCCCTTACAAAAGTCTGTAGGACACTTAGCATTACTTTGCAGTTGAAAATTTTATCTCTGTTTTGAATTTTCTAGGGCTCTGTAGTATTTGTAATTGTAATAAAGTAGTTATTTCACAGTGTCATTCCAATGCAGAATTAAGACTGCTTGGGTCATAAGCTATGGGGAGTTTTATATTTTAGGAGCTTTGGATTTAACCTCAACTCTGAATTTCTGAGACTTATAATGTCAGGTTTGGGGATAATTACGTTATTTTTACACAGTACTTTGTCCTAATTTTCCTGGTACATCCAGCCTAAACAGTAACTCCAATGTTATATACATTTGGGAATGAACACAGTAATAATGAGTGCAGCTGACAACTTGTCCAGTAGGTGAGCCTCCATATCTGCATTTCTCAGCCTTATCAAGGAGCTGAGTTAGGTCAGATAGTAGCCCTAAATCATTGCCAATAGAGCCCTTGATGGTGCTTCTCTAACAAGAAGTCTTACTAGACACAAGAGGCAGTTCAAAAAGTGTTTGCGAGGCTGTGTGTCAACTTTCCCTTCCTTCACATCAGAAACTGTGTTTGTCTCTTGGGCTGAATAGTTTAGTGATCCAGAGCTAATGAACAATCCATCACTTGGGGCAGTTTTGGAGTTGCAATGTCCCCCATAGTGCCCACTGCTCTGACTCCACTGACTCCAACACCACAATTTATTTTGAACTGGTATTTCCAAATCAAGACAGAGCAGGCAACAAAACTTTTCTCTTGCAGAGCCTGGTGAGGGAAGACTGCCATGTGACTTCAGGATACAAGTTGACTTTGTTAAGTTAGGATACGTTGAGCTGCCTTTTAATAATAGTGTCCTCTTCTGTGATAAGATGGGAAGTTTATTTTATCTCTGGTAATAAACAAGAGCTGAGGATCTGTGTAATTCCAGGGCTTTCCATCTGCCCTGGTTATGCAGGAGCATATAAAAAAGTAAATGGTAGTAGGTGCATTTGATTATTCACCTTCTGATATGGCTGTGATCACTACACAGTCTTTAGATGGCTGTTGTCACTGGCCTCACCTTACAGATGGGAAGACTGGCAGGCAGAATAGGAGTGGCCTGCCTGTCATCAGCACAACCAGGTGGCAGAGAGAGGAACCTGTCCATTCAGGAAAGGTTATCATGCTCATGGTGATGCTTCCTTTTCAGATGGATGCTGCACACTCTCCTGCTTCTTTTTCTAAAAATAATGATGGAAGAATATTGACTGTGCAGTGTACAGTGCCTAAGGGATTGCTAGGGAAAGCTGTGCTTCAGAAACATACACCCTAATTCCCAGCTGATGTGATCTTTTAAAAAATGTCTCCTGTGTGTTTACAGTCTAGCTTTAGTCCAAAGAGTGATTTACTGATGGAAGATACATAAATTGCTCACTTATTTCTAACTGTATAAATTAGGCTGCTTTATATACAAGGCATTAATGTGTCTCATAAAATTCATTTTTTCTTAGAAGATGTTATTTCCACGCTGTGGAGGTGGTTTAACATTTTTGGTTTTACTAACAGTCCTGTAATCTGCTTTAATCTGTGAAATTGTCTCAGTCCAGCAAAGGCACGTTGCTTTACTTGCTGTGTCTCCAGATGAGGACCCTGAGAAGCCCATCTGATAATTCTTCCTTATCTTCCTGGATGATCTTTAGCCAAATTAGTACTGGGTGTAAATGAGTTGAAATAATGAGCTCAGGAAATGTCTCAAACACATCTACGGTACCTCTGAGGTCTGTGCTACTTCTTGTTTTTGTCTACACAGGTTTTCCTTGAAAAAAAAACCACTGTATGGCTTCTTCTTTAAAGCCCCCCATAGTTTTAGAGCACAATATGAAAGTGATTAGCAGTAATGAGAGCTCAGAAGGATAATTTAGTCTTCATGTTCATTTGTTCTAAGCTACTCCTCTCCCTTCTAACAAAAGTGCCAATTAGTTCACATGATGATGTAAATCTTTGTCAACAAAGGAATGGTTGAAGAGATGCCACTCATTTATTAAAGGTCATCTGAGTACACATCACAGGAAAACAACTTTGAATCACTGTTGATCATTTCCACATTCACATCAATTACCTAAATGAGAAAGACTTCATATAACACAACTGCTGCTTTCCCTCAAGTGCTCTCTTGTTCACATCACAGCTCTTTCTGCCTCCATTCTCCTGTAAATGTACCTACAGCTGCAAAAGAAACTTCAGAAAATGGTTGTCTTTAATCCTCCTGAGCTCTGCTCTCACAGTAAAATAAAATGTTTGCACCAACATGAGCAGCTTGAGAGGTGAAAAAGAAAAATTAGTCCTGAATTATGTTTATACTAATTTATGTTGACTATAACAATGACTTTGTGGGAGTTTCTTAGACCTTCCTCAGGTGACTTTAAGCAATTTATTTCAGTTTGCAATTCAAGAGGTACTTTCATACAGCAACATTGCAAACTCATGCTAGAATCAAATAGTTCATCTGGATTCTCTTGTAGCTCTAATGTCCTCCTTTTAGGTTAAAGCTGGACATTCAAACCTCACTTGTCTGACTGGCTCTTTCTGCTGCAATGGGTAGAAGGATATCTAGTGCATTTCTCAGTTTTTTTGACTGAGCAGTGTTTGAAAAGATATTAATAAAAATTATTTGTCAGTAAAAGTAGAGATGCTGAACATAATCAAATTTCTCACCTCACTAATCATTAAGATATGGACAAATAGGTCCAGCCTCACCTCGAATATTATGGCAGTTTTGGTCATCAGAATATAAGAAAGATATTAAGCTCTTAGACAGCGTCCAAAGGAGGGCTACAAAGATGGTGAAGGGCCTTGAGTGGAAGCCATATGAGGAGCAGCTGAGGGCACTTGGTCTGTTCAACCTGTAGGAGACTGAGGGGAGACCTCATTGCAGTTACAACTTCCTCAGGAGGGGAAGAGGAGGGGCAGACACTGATCTCTTCTCTGTGGTGACCAGTGACAGGACTTGAGGGAATGGCCTGGAGTTGTGTCAGGGGTGGTTTGGGTGGAACATTATGAAAGGGTTCTTCCCCCAGAGTGTGGTTGGGTACTGCACCAGGGTCCCCAGGGAAGTGGTCACAGCACCAAGCCTGACAGAGTTCAAGAAATGTTTGGACAACACTCTCAGGCACATGGTGTGACTCTTGGGGATGATCCTGTGCAGGGTCAGGAGTCGGACTCGATGTTTCTCCCTTCCAACTCAGCATACTCGGTGTTTCTGTGAAATGAAAGGTTAAATCCAGGGTACTATATCTTTCTTTATTCAGGTACTGCATTCTTAATTTGAGTCAATTGGTTATGCTTAGAGTTTTCACCCAAACTTTCTGATTTTATTCAAGTCCTCTAGACTGAGTTGTGTTGACATGCCAAATCGTGCTGGTTTTCTTATCTGCAGGTCACACGCATGCCTGTTTTGCTGATAAGACTTTCTTGTATGTGTAGTGCTCAGACTGGTACTTCAGACCATAATCTTTCATCTGTCCAAAAACCATATGTGGTATATGTGGTACAAATTATCCCACTTGAATTTCTTTCAGCTCTTTGGAGACTCTGATATCATACTCTCTCCTCCCTGCCATCTGAACATAAAATCAGCAAGGATCCTTCATGGTTGCAGTAGATTACCATGAGTTTCTTCTTTTTGTAGAATAAATGTATGCTGCCCTCCACTTTTTACACTGTGTTGACACTTCACAGTCTCTAACATATTTGTCCTCAAAATTAAATCTTGGGATAGAAATTACATAGATATAGTATTATCCTTATTTTACATCTAGCTTGAAGGGCAATGCCTGTCACACAAGAAGTCAGTGGTAAAGTGCAGAGCTGGCTTAGAATGTCTTGGGAATGTGATTTGTGTCATGAACCCTGCAAATGCACAGATAGCAGTGAGACCACCAGGATGCAACCTCTCCTGATCGAGGCCAGATTTGTACTAGTCACATAAAGAGAAAAGGTTTGTTCTCCTTTTGCTTGTCTTTTAAGCTCTCCAGTTCCACGTCCTTTGATGTAATTTCAGTAAAACCCGTTGGCCTGTTTCCCTCTGTGTTTATCGCAGGCGGCTCCTTCACGGCACTGTTCTGCTCAGCATGAGGCTGTGCAGCACACCCACAGCAATGATCACCCCGGGCATCTGCAGCACCAGCACGCCAACCTCGGTCACACTGCAGGTAAGAAAGCCAGAAAGCAAAGCAAAGGGTTGTTTTCTGACAAAGTGCAAGAAGGCAGGTTTTCAAGGCCACACAAAGAAAGCGTGTTAATCTTCAGGGTGACAGTCTGTAATTCTGTGCAGTGGCAAATGCCTAATGCTTTCCACACCAAATAACCACCTCTGAAGGCTGGAGAAGGTTTCTGTAAGGTAATTTTTGTTGTTATGGTTTTGGTTCCAAAAATACTTTTGACACAGGTTAGTGAGTCAGTACCTGAATGTTTTGGTTCCCAAAATACTTCTGACACAAATAAAGGACTTGGTACCTGACTTACAGCTGCCTTGTCAAATCTGAGCTTTTCCTCTGATGCTATTGAATTGTGTGCCATTGTGAGTGTAACACACAGCTTGCAGTAAGACTGAGTAGCATAAAGGAAAGTGGCTACAAGCAGTTGTTAATAGGTGTTAGTGTAGCTCTCCTTGATGACTACATGCTGAGCACAGAATCACAGAATCATTGAAGCTGGAAAAAACCTCCAGGATCAAGTCCAGCCTTTGACTGATCATCACCTTTGTCAGCCAGATCATGGCACTAAGTGCCACATCCAGCCACTTCTTGAACACCTCAGGGATGATGACTCCACCACCTCCATGGGCAGCCCATTCCAATGCTTGACAACACTTCCATAAAGAAATTCCTCCTGATGTCCAACCTGAACCTCCCCAGGTGCAGCTTAAGGCTATGTCCTTGTCCTGTCGCTGGTTGCCTGGGACCAGAGACTGACCCCAACCTGGCTACAACCTCCTTTCAGGGAGTTGTAGAGAGTTATAAGGTCTCCCCTGAGCCTCCTCTTCTCCAGGTTGAACAACCCCAGCTCCCTCAGCCACTCCTCATATGATTTAATCTCTAGACTCTTCACCAGCTCCATTGCCCTTCTCTGGACACACTCCAGCACCTCAATGTCTTTTTTGTACTGAGGGGCCCAGAACTAAAAATAGGGTTTGAGGTGTGACCTCACCAGTGCCGAGTACATGGGGACAATCATTGCCCTGGTCAAAGTTCTCACTCATTCTGGGCAGAATGGAGCTCCCAGCATTGAAAATACATTGTCTGCATGATAGTTTTGTCACCTTTCCAGGTTATGTTTGCAACTGGATACTTAAAGGGCAAAGGCAATTGTTTTCTGTATTGAAAAGCTGAATATCTATTAGCAAATGACATGTAAAAGCAGGTAATACAGATAAAAAAGCCTGGCCTAAAAATAGCCTAGTTTTAACAGACAGGCAAATGGGAATTTTCTAGTCTGAGGAGTTCAGTCAAAGACCATGCCTTAAAATAGCTCCCCCTATTAATAATAAAGGGATGTTGAGACAGTAAATGGCTATTAATTTATAATCTCTCTCTACTGAAAGAAATGGAACAGGATCTCTCATTTTCAGTTACTCCCATGCATGTGGAAGTATCACCATTTGGGAACATGCTGGAAATGTCATAAAGATAGATTTTCAGAGAATGAATAGCTTGAGTTGGAAGGGACCTTAAAGATGATCTGGTTTTCTGATGTGACTCTTTTGTAGGGAATAACTTTTTTAACCTTTAGAAGAGTGTTGCATATTAAATACATATATTGAGCAGTAATAAACTAAAAAAGGATGCAAATTTAGCAAATGTTTGAAGAACAACCTGAGTTTTCAGACAAGTATGTACTCAGACTATCAAGTACTTTAAGCATTGTAATTTTAGTTGAATGTTTACTTTCTCTGTATCTTCAAAAACATTATCCTAAATTTCTGACGCCACATGTAAATGTGAAATTGGTAGATATTCTACAGTATATATGAAATTGAAAAATTGGTAGATATTCTACAGTATATATGAAATTGAACATCCAGAAATGATAATAGAAACATAAGTAAACCTACTTTAAAAAAAACTAAAACACAAAACCCCCCCAAAACCCCCAAATCTACATTAGTGAAAGTTTCCCACTTAAAAACCATCCCATTAAAAACCAGGAAAGGAAGAGAAAAGGAAAAGGTTGCTTCAGCTTTGTGTCTGTGCAGTTCTAATAAAACTGAAATACACTAGATGAAATTCTCTCAGGAAAGTTAGCTTCCACTGATTTTTGCAGACTGAATTTCTCACCAAAACATTTAAGTAACATATTACATACAATGAGCATCCCCAAATAATTATCCTTTCTTCTTTCTGTCCCATTTTTGTATACTTACCATACAAATCCAAGATAACATTTATTGACAGTTGTATCTGACAATACATATTGCTAAAATCATTTCTGCCTTTTTTCTCATCTTTCTTTTTTTTTTTCTTTTAATAAAGATTGACTTTCCAGAAACTAATCTGGAGTTCATTAAACCTGAACCTGAAGAAAGAAGAGATGATCTTGAAGAGCCAACCCAAGAGTGCCTGAAGCACATTGCAAGGCTTTCTCAGATACATTCTCTCTTGCTGTAAGTTGTACCCAGGTAGCCCTGCTCATTCTTGACTTGCTGTACTTATCCTATCGATCACAATTAGGTGTATCCAGTTCTTTAAAAACAAAATTTTCCTCTGGAGGAGCCAAGCTTGACTGATGTGAGAACTAACACCTCTAAATAAGAGAATATATCACAGCAAAGCCTAATAGGCCCCTGGAGGAGGCTGTGTATTTTACCAGTTTAGAAAAGGATTGTTTTTCTCTTTCTATTACTGTATCTTTTCATGTCTTTGAAGCGAGAAACTATTTTTTGGTTCAAAAAATAAGATTTTCAGGTGATGCAGTACATCTATATCAGTATCAGAAAGAACACCTTTGGGTTCAATGGAAATCAGCCTCTCTCAGTTATTATACATTCAGACTTCAGATATAGTAGTTAAATGGCATTTGAAAAATCTGTTTCAAGTTATAAGCAAGGAAAGAAGTATGTAAAGTTTAGCTTTCACAGAAGGTGGATGAAGACAAAGTGAAAAAAACCACACTGTTTATACTGAGGCAGATTAGTATGCTCAGCTATGTGCATGTTATACTACCAATTAGGATTATGTACTGCATAAAATAATTTGGGGTATAATCAGAGGGGAATTTGGTGCTTACAGAGAGCCATTTTACTAATGACAGTTAATTGTGTGAATTAATCCTCCATCAAAGGTCAAAAGGTGCATTAATTGTACAATAACTAAATAACCGAGAGTCAGTTCAGCCCTCTCAGTGTGATATGATGTATCTTTTAAGAAGACTTTTCTGTTCTGATTTCTATGTTGATGGCTTGGAGTTTTTAAAATCTTTTTTTTTCTTTTTAAACACGAATTTACTGTTGTATTTGATATTTACCTCAACTTCTAACAAGACAGGATGAAATGTGAAATTATTTTTATTAACCATGGGATCTGTGATTTGAGTTTTTTTTATTTTATTTTGAAATGTGAATGGGATGTCAGTATTTTATTGTGGGTGGCCACGGTGCCACAGCACTGACAAGGTGTCAGCAAAATTTCCAGCTGCAAGATATGCTCTCGAGTGATTTTGGGAACTTCAGGCCAGTGCTTCTGATCTCTATTCATGGTGAAATGGTGGGTTCAAGTAAGAAGGAATAAGATCATTAAGAATTTAGCTAAGTATGAAGTAATTTGTCAGGAAAGAACCAGTGTGGCTTCTGTGGATAGAAATCCTGCCTCATCAAAGTGTTGCTGTCCTAGGAGGTTGTCAGTTAGTTCATGGATACTGGGGGGTTGGTGAACATAAGACATTTGGATGTTCAAAAAACAGCTTGTGAAAGAAATTATTTTGCCATGGGTTTAGAAGGAAACTGGCTAAAGGCAAAGATAGAATGTTTAAAATAGGATTTTCAGAATGGAGGAATCACTAGCAGGGTCTTCCAGTGCTCAGGGTTGGGACCAGTTTTATTCAGTACCTTCATTGATGACAGGGTGAAAGAAGTGGGCAGGGAAATCTCTAGGTTTGCAGATGGTACTAAACTCTGCCAGATTGCCACTGTGCTATGGAGGAAAGATCCAGAAGGACTTAAAAAATTGGTAAAAACGTGGCCGATGAGCTTCAGTGTGGATAAATTTAAGGGGGTATATTTAAGGAAAAAATAGCTAAGCATGTTTACGTGACACCGTTCTCAGAACTGGCAATTAGAATGCAGGAAGTACATCTTGACATTACTTCTGATATTTCCCTGAACTCGTGAATGCAATGTACAGCAACACCTGGAAGTGCTAATAAAATATTGGGCGTCATCATGAAGGGTAAAGAAGGAACCAGTGTGTGCCATTTCACTGCTGCCTAAAACCCTGTGCTGTATTTTGAGTGTGCTGCATAGTTCTTGTCTCCCCAACTCAGGAAAGACACAGTAGGTGTGGAAAATGTACAGACAAAGGCAACTAAAATCATTAAAGGGATTAAGCAGCTGTTTGACCAAGAGGAGCTAAAAAGGTTGGGACTCTGTAGTTTGGAGAAAAGACTAGAAGGTATCTGTGTGTGCATGATTAATTTTTATATAATCATGATGATGATAGACAAGGTGAATGCCTCATCAATTCCTACAATATTTGAACTAGGGACATTAAGTGAAAGCAGGTAGGAAATCAATTGTCAATGGGAAGAAAATAATTTTTAAGTCAGTCAGTGGTGAGCTTTTAAAATCTACTGTCACAAACCTGTGAAAGCAGACAATGTCATCACATTCATGAAGACCATACACAAATTCATAGATAACAAGTTCATTCAATAGGTATAACAAGGAACAGGCAAGGGTAGACCCTATGACATCCTTTTATGGGAATATGAAAGGAAGAGACCACTGAAAGTCACCAGTTTGGAGTTAAAGCTTTGATAAGTTCAGTAACAGATTCTTGGAGGAAAGAGAATGGAAGTCCAGTGTTTTTCCACTCTTAATTGTTTTCTGTTATCCTGTCTTGTAGGCAAAGCTAATCTACCAACTGAATCATGAAGGTAAAGGGCTTTGAATGAAACAATTACATTTTTTAGTACTTAGTGATCAAGGGGAATCTGTCAGCCTGCAATTTTTGTTTACCTTCCTCATTCATGAGACTTTCTTTAAAAGATTTGTAACATATCAGTACCCAAACACATTATGGCCATGATATCTAAAGATCTCCTCCTTCCTTTTTTCCATACGTCAAGAAAAAGAAAGGAATCTAGGTAGATTTTTAGCCTTAAATACGATTTTGAGATACATGGGTTTCTGTGGTCAGAAGACACAAGAAACCTTTCTCAGGCTGTTCATTCTACTGGAAGTGGAGGGAATATGTGAATGGATAGAAAATGTTCTTAGCCCAGTGATAGAAAAGGAAGAAACAGTGGTTAAAAACAGACAGCTGCATGTTTGTCTTTGTTACAGGCTGTTGAATCCAGTTGTGCTATGAATGCAAGGCTGCTGTGGGAACGTGTCCCCAGGTTCAACCATCACAGAGGCGGATCATGTATTCCTGATAATATCAGTAAATCAACAGAGTGAAAAGGCTGTACTTTACTGCCCAAACGGAACAGTGCCACAAAACAGACAGCACAGACAGCCTGATTCTGTTCCTCCTCTCTGCCTGATCAGGATCCAAGTCTGCTGGTGGAATATGTGCACATGCATATTTATATATATATATATATAGATATATCATAAAAAATATTGATTGTTCCAGTAGTTGGGCTTAGACAGTCTATACAGGAGCTGACCCCAGATTTTACTGCTCTCCCCAGCTGCTGACACCCAGGCATACGATCCTCCAAGGCTCACAACCACACTGATTTGGTTGCTGGTGCTTGGGCCTCTTCGTGTTACATGGACAAGGTATTCTCCAGCAGCTGGTCCAGACCTAAAGTCTTCCCAGTAGCTGAATCTCAGACTCCTGTGTCTCTGTTAGATAGCTCAGATCACTGGTCCCCATGGCACACATCTCTTGGATGTTGATTAATGAAGATGTTCAGTGGGACTGAAGGCAATGAGGTTCACCATGTGGCTCTTGTGCTCCTCACAGCCCTACACTGTGTGATCTTTGGTGTCATCACCAAACCAAACAAGAGAGTGCCAGGAGGGGAATTTGTTAGTTACTGACAGCTGCTTTGGCAGAGTTCTGCAAACATTTCAGATGTGAGCCTCTGATTCCTTTCAGGATTACTGTGTTTGAAATACAAACCCTGGAAGACTAGCCATCTGAGATGAAGGCTGCTCTTCCAACCTCATACAGCCCAGTATCCCAGTGTGAAGAGTGTGTTCCAGGGTAGGGATCAGAGACTGGTTTGGAGCTAGGAAGATGACAGTCTGGTTTCTACCATCTTTATTTTATCATTTTCCTTCTACCTTTTTCCTCTCTTTCAGCTTCCCTTTCCCTTTTTGCCACTTTCCTGGTAAGAATCTAGTTTGCATACAAGTGGTCACAAGAGTACTTTTGCTGTGAATTGTGATTAGAAAGGCTGCTTCCAGTTGGATGAATAGTGGAAGAAGTCTAAAAGACTAATGCTACACACTTTTCTAGGCTGTCCATGGCAGAGAAACTTCCAAGTGAAAATCAGTGCCAGGGGACAGAAATTTGTATTTTCTAACTTTGCTGCTCCTTCCTCTTTTTGCCTTTTGTCTTATTCTGCTTTAGTACTGAACATGAACAACAAAGGAATCTCACATGCATTTAAACTCATTTTTTGCCATTTCCCCCCCCCCAAAAAAAAGGTAACAATTAATACCAGCTAACAAAGCTGTCACAGAAGCTGTTCTCTTCATTTAGCTAAAGGGATTAATGAAAACTTAAACTGAAAATTACTGAATTATTTAGGTTTTTTGGGGTTTTGGGGGTTTATTTGTGTTAAGCAGAAGGGTATATAGTTTAATCTAGATCTTATATGGAGAGAAATTTAGATATGACTCTACCTAAAAAAACATAAACTGCATTTTTATCAATAAAGAGGGTTTATTAGCATCTTATCCCTGTTGAGCCAAAGAAATGTCCTTATTAGCATAACAATCTTCAGATGCTGTGTATGCAAAATACTTTTACCATCGATTTTAAATGTCCTATTACATGTATATGTTAACTTTTCTTACAATTAAGAAGCTTAAATCAGAACCTAAATAACCCCTACCCCACCCAACCTTTAATTTCGTCTCTGATCTTTAAAGCATGGAAAGAGAAAATGACATTGCCTCTGGAGTAAAGTCAGAGGGAGAAACCTGTTGTTTAGAAAACATGATACAAGGATTGATTTCTTATCTCCCTTTGCAAGCTCAGTAGAAGCTTTAGCTGCTTTAATCTGAACATCAGATTGTCTACTTTGGAGAATGCTGTTTGAAAGCTTAAACCTCTGCTTAAAGTTAACATGTAAAAGAGGTCCTTTAGGTGAACTGCCCTGCAGAATGCCATCCAAATACATAAGATAATCAAGAGAGGCAATGAAATCTTAGGCCTGCTTTTATCTTTTTCTGTGTGTGACTTCACACACTC
Source organism: Lepidothrix coronata (assembly GCF_001604755.1). Lineage (NCBI taxonomy): Eukaryota > Metazoa > Chordata > Aves > Passeriformes > Pipridae > Lepidothrix > Lepidothrix coronata. Next base: position 1,279,162 of record NW_016690287.1, on the reverse strand, counting down.
ACAAAGGCATTTATCTACTGTCACTTTAGACAAGCTGTGAATTCTGAAGCTGTTTCCTGAAGTGATTACTGAAATGATACTTTTCCTGAAATGACTACTGGAAGTCACAACAGAATTTGTATCACAGTTAGGTTCATTTCTGCATACATCTATAAGCTTATTTTCCTTAAGGAAAGAAATTAACATTCACTCTTGTTATAGTAAGAAACGTGCCCATCCTTGTGCTGCTGCTCTCTGTTCCTAAACGTTTGGCAATTCAAAATGGCAAAGGAGAAAAGTTCTGTAGTGCATAGAGAGCCAAAGGAACTCATTGCTATGAGTTGTGAAAGACACAATCTTGACTGTTAGAGTGTGGCTAAGACATTTTTTTTGGCTAAGAACGTCCCAAAATACTACAAATAGAAGGATGATGAACTTGGAAAGAATGTAAACACTTGGATTTTTGAGCTCTGTTTACACATCTGGATAATTAAATGCTTGACTGGAAACAAACTATTTACTTACTGCCTTCTATAAGATTTCTCACACCTTCTGAAATATCTATGTCTGTTTGAAGTCACAATTATGTTATGTTATTAAGTAGACAGATCACCAATCTGATCAAATATGACTAAGAAAAATGATGTTCTTGATTTCGGTAATGATTTATATGAACTGGACATCGGTTTGCACTTTCAGAGCTTGCTTTTGAAGGCTCTGATATCAAATTAATGAGATAGTCTGGGCTTGTCTCTCAAGGGGAATTTATTTTTCTGTTTTCTGGTGTGTCAAAACCTGGGATTTAATATGCATGAGGCAAAGACATCCGAATTGTTGGCAAATCAGAGCGTATAAAGCAGAAATTCTTCTGTGGCATTTCTCACTGTGGTGAAATATGGTGTGATGACTGATCATTTTATCAGTATGTCCTTTAGATATCTAATATCTCTTTGAGGAATTTGGTATATTGCACCCTTTTTTGTGAGTACAGCAAAGCATGGCATGCTAGGCTTTGTGAACAGATACAGAAGTTGCTGGGAGCTTTTCTTCCCTTTTCTAAACTCATACCAGTGCTAGGCATAATCACACTCTGTGTGTGTGCATGTGCACATGCTCCTGTTCTTGTGTGTGCACATGGATGTGCTTAAGCCCTATTTTAAATGCAGATACATTAAAAATAGGCACACCTGCTTTAAACAGTCAAAGCAAGGGCGGAAATGAAAGCAATGACACTGTGTGTCTACAGTAGTTAGAGACAATATATAGCAGATGGATGTAACAATAATTTATCTGGTGATAACTGTACCTTCTTAGTGGAAAAAACAAACAAAGAAACAAAACAAAACCCCATACCAACAACAGTAAAAACAAACAACACCAACAACACAGATAGCGGAGAAGAAAATTGAGAGTGCTTGGGATGTGAAATAATCATAAGTGTGTGTCTTTTGACACTTCATTTTTATATGACCTAAGGCTGACAGATCCAGAGTATAAGTATCACTTTTCTTATAAAAGCTGGTCTGCAGAAAATGATATCTTACCCCAAGGAAAACACGTACTTAGCTGAAAAGCAGTGCACTGTGTGACTTGGCCCCTCTGCACAATAAAGTTTGTTGCTACACAAAGCTCCAGGTGGTTTTGATTTCAAACTGAATTTCTAATCTTCTTTTCCAGACTCTCAGAGCAACAGAGAAGAATCTTATGGTTTTATCGTTACCACTGCACTAATCAAAACTGCTCCCTTCCTCTGGTGCTGGGCAGTGCACCCAGTTGGGATCGAACGACTGTGTCAGAAATGTATGCCACGTTGAGGAGCTGGAGGTTTGCTAACCCTTTAGAGGCACTTGGGCTTCTGACTTTCAGGTAAGGGAAAATTAACCAAGTAGGAAAATAACAATAAGCAGAGTGATCACAGGGTGATTAATTCAGCGCGTCAGTGTCACGCTGTGGTTCGCTGATTGTGCTTTTGGCTCCGTCTCTGTGTCAAAGTGAAAACAGAGTTGCAGCTCTTGTGATGACCTTGAGTTGAACGTGTCAGCCCTGTCTTCTTGGCTGAGGTGGTTTTCTGTTTCTCAGGATAATGAAAAGAGTATTTCAGTCTCCATAACAGACTCAGTTTCTGGTAACAGGTGATCAGTCACATACTCAGCCCTTACACAGCACTCCATTATCTTCAAACTGCTGTACAGACATGACGTGACTAATGGGAGAGGAGGACTAACAATAATCTATGTAAATACATAGAGTCCCACATGTAACCTGTCTTTCTGAAGTAGATTGGATGAAGCTTTAAAGTCAGTTCCCCACACTCTGAATAAATTCTGTTGCGGTGCCTTATGTTCCACCCCCACTTCTTACACTGGGAGCTGTTTGTTTGTCAGGAGACTTTCTTGATGCTGGAGATAGTCCTACCCATGATGTAATAGCAGATGTCAGGGGACAGAATCTGTGTCAGCAGTTACATTTCCTCCAAAAACTTGGGAGGTATTTTGCATTAAGTGACCTACCTGTGAAAACATTAAACATGCAGATGAAATCCTTGAGCAAATTTGGTTTATCAAGCCCTTGCTTGTCTTGGGTAAGCACAGGCTGCACCAGCTTTGCTATCTTTGCTATCTCAGTTTCATGCTGTACCTTTGGAAAAAAAACAAACCTCACCTAAAGCTTTACTTGAGAAATTACTTTATACACTTACAGTATTAAAAACAGTTATTTAATATTCTAAAACTGATTATTGACTGTTATTTCCCTCTTGATGCAATTTCCTCAGAATCCTTTTATTCCTGTTTTATATCTGAACTATTAGCAGTTTCACATGTTTGCATAAGTGTCTTTTTTTATGCATAGTGGAAATGAAAGATCATTCAAAGGTGGAAGCAAAGATCCTGAAAGATCATGTTCTGGAACATAGTATTGTTACCTTATTTACTGTTATTAAATTATTAGGATCCATTTCTAATTTATAAAAGATCCATGTAAAAAGGAGTGTATGGAGAATGTGTGCTTACATGCCCCAGAGTAGCAAGAGATTTTGAGATTTATTTTTTTTTTTTTTGGTCTGAGCATGCCAGGTTTTCAGATCAGATCTTTTGTCTAATTTTGGTTTTGTGTATGGGTGGCATTTCTGCAAATGAAGAGCTTGACTGTTCTTTGAAGATGCAGCTCTGCACCAGCTCTGCACCACACCAGGGTGTGGTGCAGAATATCAGTCCTCTCAGGTGCTTCTCAGGTTATTTAATATGACTCAGGCTGTCACTGAGCTTCTCAGTGTGTAGCGGATGCAGCAGATGCATTGTTCATTCTGGCTACCACAAAGATTGCTGGCATGAAAAGATGGGAAAATGTCATCACTTTGTCTCTCTTGGTGCCACCGTTGGGAGTGGCTGGCACCTGCAAATACTTCTCTCCTGATCAGGATCTTAGATTGCTTGTCCCTTTAGTTTCCTTCTCACAGAAGATAATATCAATCCAGTTTTTTTGCTACATGGTAACACCACAGAAAGAAGTTCTGGATCACGGAACAAATCCTCTTTAAAAAAAAAAAAAAGAAAAAATCTGTTCTTCTCATATCCACAATATTTTGTAGGTGCATGAACAACTGGGAAGCTAACCTTCAGAAACAGAGAGGTTGCATTTCCTTAGAGATGTCTAGTTTCAGAGACATCTAGGTTGCATGATTTAACAGCTGAGAGACATGTATATGCAAATTGATAGAGTGGGTTGAAGGAGGGGAGTACTTTCCATATAAATGGGTTTCTGAGGCTTCTTCTCTCAGTTCTCTTTTTCTCAGATTTCTGTCATTTTGAAAAGTACAGTAGCACTGGATAGGGTCCAGCTTCCCTTCCCCATTACCTTCAGTGACTTTGGATCTGGGCTCTTTAACTGAGCTGGTTTTGAACCTTCATTCAACTCCATCCTGTATTTTGTTTGGCACTGACAATTCATCAACTCAGTTCCTCACTTCTATCATCCACAAAACAGCTCTCTGATTTCTTGTGATTACTGAGGCACAGCTGAAAGATCCAAGTTCATATAAAACACGAGCAGAATATGAAATGAATGCTTTTTGTATATTCATGCCTATTTTAAGGACTTGTGTTACCATCACCATCAAACTACGGGTAAGTAAAATGTATTAGGGCTGATCTTTGTCTACATGTACTGCTAACATGAGCAACTGCACTGAATCAGCCCAAAAGTCTGTGTAGTGCATCCTGTCTCCAATGGTAACCAACAACAGTTACCCAGGGAAGAAAATAAGAATGGGCCAAACTGAGCTACTCTCCCAACTTCCAGTAATCTGCAGCTCAGAGGCTTCCTGAGACAATTTTTTGGTTTCAGAGCCCTCTTGCATTTTTCTTTCTGTGATTATTTTCCAAATAAAAATTGATTCCACATAAACATTCAGCTTTCAGTACATCCCATAGCAAGGAAATATGCGATTCGGCTTTGTGTTGTATCATTTCTAGGCACTGCAATTTACCACATTTATCAGCAGCATAAAAGAAACCAAGAGTTCCCAATCAGTCCAAATTCTGGATGCTTTTTCTTTGATGGAACTTCAGTTTGCAGTGTCTTAAAGAGTTTCTCCTGTGGGCGTGTGCTTACTCTTTATATATAGTTTAGTATAGTTTAGAGAGGGTACTCAAAATCACTAGTTCCTTCTACAAGCATTGGGCTGGGGGGCTCTAAATTATCCTTCTTCTCAGCAAAAATGCAGCATATGACCTCATGATTAAGTTCAAGCTCACGTTTGCAAGGATAAAGAAACGAAAATCATTGGAGGCACTTCCTCGTTGCCTGGGTTAGAAGACAGCATCACAGAGCTTAGAGAGAGGTATCACAGCCCATCAGAACAAGCCCCATTATCAGGCATCTGAGCTAGAAAGCTCTTTGCAACTTTCTGAAACTTCTAAATTATTTTGCTCGCTACACAGATAAATGTACAATTTAATAGATGTTTCATGTTCTGTGAGCATGTCTCTCTTGCTTATGCTCTTCCACTTTGCAGGCGCCTCTCAAGGCAGCCAAATGATAACATACTCATTTATGCAGTGGAAAGGATGAACTTTCATAAATTGAAAACATAATCATGGTACATTTCACAGATAAATTCAGTAGCAATGTTGCATCCAGTACTTGGAGCAAGTGCATTGATTTTTAAAGCCCCAGAAGCCAACACTTAAAAAAACAATTTAAAAAACAATGAATGTTCCTTTAATCAATAAAGATGGGATGGAGAGGACGGGAGGGGGAAGTGTAGAATAAGATTTTACACTCTTACTTTTACCTCTAATTTCAGGGAAGGATGATTATAAGCCGTTGCCTGAAATATAAAATTATCCCTCAGGCAGAAGGTACAGAGCTGGTCCCTCCTACTCAGAACAGCTTATTGGTGCCCTGTGCATTTTGCCGTTGACTTCACTTATTGAGTCTGGCAAAAATCCAAGCCTTAGTGGAGTTAGAGCTTTCTGTGACTGTATCTGCATTGCATGGCACAGTAGCCAGGGAAATAACACCAGTACACTCCTTTATTCAGAGAATTTTTCCTGATGACAGAAAGAAAGCAAAGGAGTGTTAGAAATGCCATCATTTACGTTGTGTTGCTAGTGGGCGATTGTTTTGTGTATGTATAGAAGAACCATACTTGCAATTTTTTATCTGGTTATCTTGCTATTCAAAAATGAAAGTCCAGACATATTTGTTAACCAAGAAACCAGAATGTTTTCTTCAACCTTTTTTTTTTCTTTTTTTTTTTTTTACTGGCACACCTAGAGTGCACTTGCAGCCCTGTGAGGTGTCATGACTAGGAATCAGGAAAATTGAACTAGAATGAGAAAACAGCCACCACAGAAGAAAGTGTGTTGTTTTCCAGCATTGTGAATGGCTGCAACAATTTTGAAGAGAGAACTTTTTGACGTAGATTGTGGAGGTGAAGACATAACCTCCCTGGTAGGATTAGACATTTTCCTAGGAACTTCCTGCTGGATTCTAACTCTGTCAGGGCAATTGCACAGGAAAGGACATTCCTGTAAAATCATGTGTCAAATCAGTGGTGTCAAAGGGACTGCCTTATTTAATTCCTTGTATGGAGCAGGCAGAGTAGGGGAAGATATGACTCCACCTACCTCTCCTTGACCGGAGAAGATGCCTTTGGTTATAGAATCACTCAGCCTTTGAGTTTCACAGTATTATAGTTGATTTTCACTTTTTGTAGCAGAGTAGCTATTGAGTTTCAGAGCTTAAGATATCTAACCAGTAGTAATAATAAAATGTGATAGCTTGAAGACGGATTTTGTTCTTACACCTTTGCAAGCCAAATTGATTTAGAATTGTTGAATCAGATTGCCATTGTTTTAATAAAGGCAGAATTTAAAACGTTCCCTTAGAGTTCACAATGGAATGCCCAACAGAGTATTTATAGATAGAGCAGATCTCGCCCGTTTGCATCTTACTTGTTGCTTGGCTGTAGTTATATATCAACTATGGAGAGCAAACATGGGCTTATGCAAAGAAATAAGATAAGAACAAAGTAACACTCTACTGTTAATTTCATACTTTGATGTACAGAACACACTACTGATAAAGCTCGAAAAGTGCTTATGCTTAATATACATGAAATTTAGTGATAACTTAGATGGGGTTGTATGCACTGGTAGGAATAGACAACTCTTTATTTTAGGCATCAGAATGTGATGAATTCTTTTTTTTTTTTTTTCCAATTCCTTTAACCATTTTTAGCTTTCTTGGCAATACATACGAAGGTACTACGGCCAAAAACTACAACAGGACAAATAATAGACAACTATGTGGGATATGGCATGCTTTCTGTGCATAAATATGCAATCCTGTCAGGAGGCTAAATCTGTAAATAATCACATTTTCCATGGTTTAGTCTTTAGTTTTAATGCAGCAGAGAACAAAGTTTGTCTCTGAGGTGGGAAGAACCTTCTAGATCATACAGGTTTCAATGAAAAACTACTTTTGTTCCTTTCTTCCTACTCTTGTTCTCTCCTAGGATATGGTTTACCATATGGTCTCCATGACATCCTAAACTTAGTTGTTTCAGTCAGAATTTCCTGTAGAAAAATCTATATAAGCATCTTTTAAAGTATGTTTTCTGCGGGTAAATTCAACATATCTGTCTGCCAATCAGCCAGCCAAAGCAATTGCTGGTGAATATGACTGTGATCTGTGCAGTGTGTGGGGATGGGGAGGGTTCATGTGACTCCTTGTAATGAAGAGTGAATATGTGACTCTTTTTCAACAGAAAATTATGAAAATACAGTGTCCTTTTAACTGATGGTATTTTTTATCTTTCTGTACTTTCTTTTAGTTCTTACTGTTTTCTAGTCCTTACACACTCCCTCCCTGTTTTATTTAGAAGCCCTCAAAGGAATGAAAAAGAACACCAACAGAAAGTTCTGCTAATGTTGTCTGTAAGCTGAAACTAAATAATTATTCTGGTAGTTTGTTCTTTCTTCCTGTCTGTTTACTTTTTAAATACTTAAAACTGCCTCACAAAACTTATCTGTCTATTCTTTTAAACAATTCTTCCATATTTTCTCTCCTGGCCCAGTTGCACCCATCAGGGACATGATACCCTTTACTACTTAGAGGGTTTTTTGTTTTCAGTTGGTATCTTCATTCCAGTAGGTTTGCTAGCTCTGCTTTCCTTGCTTCTGCCGGACTTAATAACATGCATTTCACTGGACTGAAGTCCTTCTTTTTTGAAAACGCAACAGAACTTAAAATGTGAAGGGAATTGCAGATGAAGGGAATTGCAGAAATATGGGGCATATTATAAGTCTCCAGCTTAAAAGAAGGCCTGTGAAAGGCCATACTGTTCTCTACAGAGATCCTCACATGCCAGAAGATGTAGTGAATTGTACAGTTCCATTGACCTGACAAATATATTTCAGCATAGGGTTATTTAAAACAGCACAGAAAAATTAGGATAATAAAACTGTTAAAAATGAAATGCACATCTATTTCTCATTTACAGTCAACTCACCACTGGCAGATGCTAAAACCTCCAGAGAATTTCACAAATCCACAGGATGCCTCAGCAGTGCTTAGCTTTCTGTTTGAATCTGATTTAGCTGAAAGGTACAGCTAGACAAATAGCTCCCGACTGGCTGTCTATATGAAAAGAATGAAACACTGAAAGTTGTCCTTACTTCTTAAGCAAGTTGTAATCTATGCTTATCCAGCTCAAAATTCATCTTTTACAAAAACAGTCTTAAAGTCTTGAGGGAAACCTAATAATCTACAGCTACTTAGAAGTTAAAGAATGGGTGGCTGTCAGTCGTTGGCATCATGCAGGGAGGGAAGAACAAAACAGCAAAAATAAATATCAGAGTAAAAGAGTTTCACAATTTATGGAGAATCCAAGGCGTGAGAGGAGCTGTGAAGGGGAAATTTGAAGTCCTGCATGGTGTGACCTGTTAATAAAGACTAAACTCAAAACCAGTAATTTACATATTGTTTGTTATTCAGAAGAGTCTTTGAGTGTGTAAGCCTGGAACAAACTTGCAAGAAATCACAATCTCTGTTGTGGAACATGCATTACCTGAAGAGAGAACAAATAAAGTTTGTTCTCTCAGAAGAAGAAAGCTACAAGATATTACAATGCAGCAAGGCAAATAAATGGGGAATCTGTAGTTCTGTTCACTGAAGTATTTGTTGACCAAAGGTCATTTATAGAGAAAAAAACCCAAAACAACTAGAAGTAAATGGAAACCTAGAACTGGGTGAAAAGTACCATTTAATTTGCTTTTTTTTCTAGCTAAATTCTCAGATGTTTTAGTGAAAAACGTAAAACAGCTAGAGAAGATGAGTCCCCAAATGTCCTGCTTCTCTGAAGCCGTTGTCAGAGGCCACATGTCAGGAATCTGACAATCTGTGGTTCAAATCCTTTGCAAAACTGATCTGATGTGGACAATCTGCACTGCAGATGAGCTCCTCTTTCTTGGGCATGTACCCTTAAAGACTGGAATATTGAATTTGTTGTCATAAAGTCGTCTCACTTCTCTGCTTTCAGAGTTTTCAGTAGGTTTAAATAATTGCATATTCATTGTAGGAAGCCCTGGAAATTAGCTGTCCTCTAATATCCAAACTATGAAGCTCTTTTTCTTAAGCCTGAAGGGATTTCTCTTGCACTGAGTCACAGAGCCAAAAAATCAATTATTTGTGTCCTCTAATCAAGAGCAATTTATGGATTATTAAAATCAGATTTGATGCAACTCAAATGTTTGCAAGATTATTCACTGGAAAAAAAACCTTCCAGCCCTAATTAATTACCAGCCTACAAGATGGCATAGTTTCCAGGCATTTGAAGGGTAGATTTTTTTACTCAGATCTGCTTCTAGACCATAACCTATTACTGGCTTTAGCAAATAAACTGATGTATGTAAGCACGAATAGCATAAGCACCATGTAATACTAGTGGAGTTCATAAGAATTTTCCATAATTCTAATATTTCTTAGGATGTTAAATTTTTGCTCAAATACAATTGCAAGGGGTGAAACAAATAGAATTAAATATTGTACCTGTGTACAGTATTTAAATACAAATTAAATGTTGTACCTGTTAGCTGTTGTAGCTGTGGCCCTGAAGAACACTGAAATTCAGGGGAGCACTGGCTATTAGATCCAGGGCTCAACAGTTTGTCAGGTAGTTAAAAAAATGTGCTAACTGCCCATTCTGTTAAAAAGACTCAACTAAGCCTCAGGCTGACCTGGAGATTTACAAGCTGATGGAAACATTTTAGTAACCAGGACTAACAAATTACCGAAATCTTATTCAAAAAGAGTGACAAGAGCCACGTTTCCTGAAGTAAATTGCCCTGCAGATGTTTCACCACAGTGCCCGTGGGTTTGAACTCATCATTATCCTAATCACATCTCCCTGTACTGCTTCTGGTAACTTACTTAGAGCCCCAATTTTGACTTGCAGCAAATTAATTCTAAGTAAATCAAATGTTAGCTGTTGAATTTTCTGGAAAGTTTGGGATTCAAATAATTTTGTTATTCTTTGTTTAGCTGGAAAAAATAAGAGTTTCCCTCATCATAGCACTGCATATATATTTAGATCTTGGCTGCTAGTAAGGACAAGCTGTAACTAATAACATTTTTCTGCTTGACTTGGTGCCTCTGTGAAATGTATTTCACTGTTCAGTAACCTGTTGAACTAGGGGAGAAGGGAAAGGGAAAGACTAATTTCCATATTATGTGCACATGCTTGGCGCATCACCCTTTGGAGCAATTTCATAATTAGAAAATAGGATGATATGAAAGAGATTTTTTTTTTAATATATAGATCTCCTTCAAATATGTTTTTTTTCTAAATAGCCACATGAATATTAAAGTAACAACTTCTCATTCCTAATAGGTTGCCTAAAATAAATAAATAAAAAGACCATAAGCATTGCAGAAGATGCTAATTTGGGCCTGTCATGATAATTTATTTGTAATGTATTCCTCCTCTCCCCATCAAGGCCCTCTCAGCACTATACAAAGAATTATAAAGTGTATTAGAAACATCATCAAATATGTAGCATAACATACAAACAAAATAATAAAACCAGACCTGAGCTGCATTGTTAAAAGGGGGGTTGAAAGTGCTACAGGTGGCAGCTGGTTGCAGCCCAGAAAACCAGGCCTTTCAAGTAAGTCCAGCTGTTCACTGTTTGTTTTTCGATTTTTTTAAATCAAAATATCCACAATTTTATTTGATGGCCTGTATAGTTAATTCACTGATCAAAGCATACGTACTGTTTTGCTTCAGCTTGTTTTACTGAACTCAAAAGCTCAAGATTCGAGCAGCAGGTGCCACTATACTGCTGAGCACTCAGCTTTACAACTTCTTCTCTTTTTATCTTGATAGCAATGGGCAGTCATTGCTCCAAACACGGCGTTGTCTCCTTTGTTTCACTTCTGATTTTCATTTCTGTTGGGTATATTGTTGGCAAAAGGTGCTGGATGGGAAGGGGGGAAGAGAGCAGTCTGGTTTTGTGCTGAGCTCCTGACGCAGTAATACTGTTGGCCTGTGACATCTTCTGCCATGCATGATGGTTCTGATTTCACTTTCCTCGGAGTGAATTGTCAAGATAACCCCTAACACGTCCTTTAGTCATCATTTTTATGTGTACCTAGACTGCCAAATCAGAGATTTTCCAAAGACCCTGACAGCCATATCAGTTCAGAAGGGAGAGATTTGCTGCTTTCTGTGGGGCAGGTGCTTGCCCTCAAGAGAACTGGATCAAAGCCCAGCAGCTCTTCTGAACATTATCCAATTGACTGGGGTGCTGTTTGAAGACATTTTTGCCCCTTAGGCAGAGATGATCCTTCTTGCAGCTCTGGTAGCTGAACGGTCTCTGTCAACAATTCCAGTTTGCTTCAGGAGAAGACAGAAAAGATTCTTGGGATGGCAATGGGCAACATGCAAGTACTGATTCACAGATAAGGGTGACACCACATAGAAGACACACACAGAAGAGCAAATCAGTTCTTTTCCTTGTAAAAGCAAAACAGCAGCAAACTCCCTGAATTTGAAGAAATCCAGGCAACTTCTGTGTACCTGAAATTCTCCGTGTATGGAATCATGGAATCATTAAGGTTGGAAAAGACCTCCATGATCATCGGATCCAACCTTTAATGATTAATGTCACAATTGCAAAATGTGAAAAGGTAGCAATTATTTTTTATATTTTCAAAAGAAGTTCTTGAAATATTATTTTTTGGCTTTCAAATGTTAGAAGAGATACTGTACACCTTTTGCTTTTTTTTCCTCTAAAAAGAGATAAAATGGTCTCTTGAGAGTCAGTTTCAATCAGTCAGATTGCATCAAAATTTCATTCTCTTTTAAAGAAAAATGTTTTTTACCAATTATATTATCCAGCCTTCTTTCTCTGTGTTACCCCTGCTGCTGTACTATGTTATCCTCTTATTTCCTTTTTACAGTCAGAGCTCTCCATCACAAAATCTATAATAGGCTACAGCCACTCTGGTTTCAACCAGAATTGGTTGAGAATGCAGCTTATGCTGAAAACTCAAACATTTTCCCATCAAAAATGTCTGTTTCACTGACTTGGAGCCTTTCTGGGGGGAGATGTTGGTTTTTTACTCAATTTTGCGTTAAAAAAACTAAAACTAAAAAAACCAACCCGTGTTTTCAGTTTCAAAATTACTTCTGTTTAAAAAGTATTTTTGATTTTTTTATGATACAATCCAGATAAGCTGATATTAGAGTAAATTATCTGAAATGAACCCATTTGGTATGGGAAATCTCAAACTTCTCTGTTGTTGCTCAGAACAAAAGAAGTCTTAAAGTTGAAAGTTCCCATGGCACAGAAATTTCCTATTTCAGGTAAGTAAGAGCAGCAAGAGATCTCTAATTTACTTCATATCTCAGGAAATTACAATACATGGTAGCTCAAATTAAAAAAGGTATTTGAAGATCAGGTTGGGTGTTTTTCCCCTCTATGACACTGTAACAGTCAATCCAATTAAGTTATCTGTAATGTTTCTTGACTCTCATTACAATAAAACACATTAATTGATTTTTTTCGTGTTCAATTTTGAGAGAAAACCATTTTTTCCAACATTTTGTATCAGTGAGAGCTCAGGAGATCAGTGGATCAGTAGCTCTTAATGATACCTCTTTATCTTGCTCTAGTTTTCCAGATCAAGATATTCGCAGAAGAGCAGTCCAACAAATAGAAAATATGTCAAATGATGAGTTGTTAGAATACCTCCCACAGCTGGTTCAGGTAAGGAGGAAACTGATAGCCAAGGAAGTGGTCTGCCCTGATCAATAACTTCATTAAATGCTTTTGATTCTTTTGGGTGGGTTGAGACATTGTAAGAGGAGTAAATAAGAAATGCTGGTCACCTGATGCAATTATTGAATTAAAAACAGGGCTGAGGTATAGACTGTTTTCCGCTTCTCTTGGCATGCTGATTGAGCTTTTCTGCATACTACATGAAGGTATTTTCAAGTGACAATGAAAAACAAGAAAAAAGAAATGAAAAATAAGAAATTTAAAAATGCATCTGAACAAGAGAAATTATGCTGTGGTCCCCCAAGCAGGTGGCAGGGCTTCATTGCACTCAAGGAAGCAAGTGGTGTTACCACGAATTGCAGTTTTCTTAATACCATATATACACCAAGAAAATCACTGTCAACGCAGAGTAACCTGGACATTTGGGTGTAGAATTGTCTCTTTAGAGGTGTAAGTTGCATTTCACTAGAAATTAGTGTTTTGCAAGTTATGGCCCCGCTGCTTCCAAAGCACTTGGTGATTGAGTGGATCCTGTGTTGCAACTGAGCAAGAAGGCTTGAAAGTTTTATTCCCTTATTTTGTAACACTGTGCACATGGATGACTTACCATTCCACATTGCAGAGTTTTTTCAGGGGGTGTTTTGTGTGTTTGTGGTGTGTGTATATCTAGATAGATATCTATGTATGCATATATGAGTATATTTACTGTGAAGCAGTGGAACCTTCACAGCTTTACAGCATTCGCACACTAACGTGACCTTTCACATTCCACGGCTTCTGTTTCACAAATAAGTTTGTTTTGCAATGCACATAATCGGATAAAAAATTAAATATAGCATTGATAGTTTTAAGTGGGGGAAGAAAAGCTGCATATTTGCATACATGTTAACACAGCCAGAATCAGGATGGTATCTGCCTGTCTTACAGGTGGTGGCAGATTCTTGTGTCCTTAAGTTTCTTTGCCCATTCCATTGCTAGAGCAAACTCTGTGTGTCTGGTTGCTTCATTCAGGCTAAGCACTGGGTCCTTTCTGATTATTTTTGTTATAAAGACACAAAAGCTGGCATAAAATTGATTCTTAATATCAATTTATCTGTTAAGGTACTCAAGTTTGAGTGGAGTCTTGAAAGCCCTCTAGTGAAACTCCTGCTGAATCGTTCCCTTCAGAGCATCCAAGTAGCCCATCAACTTTACTGGTAAGATCATTTGCCAGTGCTATCATAGTAATTTTCTGTCACAGTGAAATTTATCCATGATTCTGTTGGTGAAAAACTCTCTTTTGGTTTAAAATCGACAGAAAATGTAGGTTTTTGCTCTTTTTTTATTCTGCTTTTAGTGCACGGGTGAATTGTATGAAAGACCTACTTATATCTGCCTTCATCCTGCCCCCAGGTGGGAGGGAGAAGGGGAGGTTCTGTTCATTGGTAGTTTTCTGCATTTTTTGGTTTGAGCCAAAATAGTCTTCCTTAAAATTTGTGCTCTAAGCAGTATTGGCTTACTTATAAAGAATGCTCCTCTGACATCTCCTGAAGTTATCAGAATTCTCATTTATGTCTAAGTATCTCTTGTACCCCTTTGCATCTGAGACTGACTTGTGATGGTAGAGTTTCCAGTAGTTCCTATTCTGATACAATATAAGGAGCCCTCTAATTGTATTATTGCATGGGGTGGTTATTCTCTTTGCTGTGCTGTTACCTCAAGACTCTCTGAATAAAAATGTGGCTTTCTGACATCTGAACATCTGCCCTGTGATCTGAAAATTAAATTCTCGTGTGTTTTCTTTTTTCTCCATCTTTAGTAATGATGGATGAACTGAGCTTTCATTTACAGTTCAACTGGTTCAGAACCCTTAAAGCAAAAGCTTTCCTCCCTGCAAAGGAGAGACAGCAATTTTAAATGTAATCATTGGGTTGATGAAGTGTGGGGTCAGGAAGAGCATAGATCATACTTTCATACCTGCACAGTTTCTGGAAGTGTTAGTGGGGATAAAACAGAATTATGAATGTGTTTGTTTTACTGAAATGAGTAGGATAACAATAATGTGCCTAATGAGCATATCTGTCAGATTAAGTGGAACCACATTTAACAAGGTATTTTTTCTGGCAGTGCCTGAAACATGCCCAAGGTGATTTCTGCTAATATTAAACTTAGTCACACTGGATTTAAAATGTCCAGTCTGGAGTTCTTAAATATGCCCCAAGAGTTGGTAGTTTTCCTGTGCAATTAGAAATTAGTCTAGGGTTCAGTGGACAGGGGAACATCATTGGTTTGCCTGTGCCTCTCTTCCTCTCAGAAATAAAATGACTGACTATGGTATTCTTCCTCTTTGCAGTGTAGACCTGTGTAAATCCCTGCTTTTCCCCAAATTTTGCTCAAGCTCTCTAATATTATAATGTTAGGTAATATATAGCAGATATTCCATCCTGAATAATATATATCGTTATCTGACACAGTGCAGTTTTTTGTGGCAAAATACATTTATTTTATCCCCAGCTTAATATGTAGCATAATGATACCCACATCAAGTAGATTATTTCTCAAGGTTCATGGTATTTTCTGCCTTTCAGCTGGTAATAGGCCTGTTCATTCTGAGTACATCTTTTTTTAGGTGTTCTTTTCAAATCTCTTAAAATTTTGCTACTTGTGCTCATCACAATATATGCTTTTATTTTCTTGATTACTCTGCTCCACCATGTTCTTCAGCAGTAAATTGTTTTCTACCTAACATTCCAATTTATGCAATTATTCATATTCTTGTTCCAGTATTTAAAAGGTGGTTTCCCAAGCTATAAATTCACTTACAAAATTTAACAGTAACTTCATGAGTTTTATTAATAAATCCTTAAATAATTAATAAAGGCTTTCCTTCACAAATTGAATTTCAGTCCTAATAAAAGAACTAAGGGAAAACAGAGGTTTTCTTCTGCTTACCTCTAAAGAGACTTTTAAAAGAAGCTCCATGAATAAATAATGTGAGGAACACATGTGCATGCACACTCACACAACTTCTTTTGACAAATGAGATTAGTTTTTATTCTCTTCTCAAATGTTGCATTCTGTTTCATTACCAAATTAGAGATTGAGAAGCAAGGACTGGCAAAAACAAACTTTAGCAACAAGTTTATATTTATTTTTAATTGTGATTACCATTCTACTATTCAATAATGCAACATTGTGTACACTGTATCTCCCAAAATAAAACTTGGATAACCAGAAAACTGGTGATGTGATTTCAGAGCCACAGGGGAAAAGTCAACTGATTTTAACTTCCATGTTTTACAACATTGTTGTAAATCTAGAAACTAGTTACCAGAAATGGTGGTGACACTAACTTATTTTAGTGGCAAATATTATTTGTAATAGTGTGTCAGTTATTGAAAATTGACTCAATTTCTCTGATAGACCAGAGATAATCAGCTACCCAACAATGGTGTATCAGCTCATCATCTTTTTAGTATTAAGGTTGAGTAGTAAATTGTTAACTTCTTTCCATCAAGTAGTTTCCATCAAGTTTGTTTGACGATTTTATTTAAAATTTATGGGACAGTAATTGTCAAAGGTGGACAGAACAGAGAGAATATTCATTCTTGGGACACATCTGTTGTAAATCAGGATACTTTCAGTCTGTTCTCTGCTTGTGTCTGCTGCAGATTTGTTCCATTAATTCTGCTATTGAGAATGCAAAGGATCTTACAACTTATTTGGGTGTTTGGGTTTTTTTCTTATCATGTGTGACTTCCCCTCCCCTAAATTCTTGAGGAATTTAGGCCATCTGCATCCATCAGTGTTTCAGCTCCTCTTTGGTTCTTCTAAATGCACTCCCCTTCCCAAGGAGTCTAAAAATTCCCCATGCACACACAGTGCCAGCACAGGACACGTGTACCACTTAAATCCCGTTTCAGTTTTATTTCAGGATGTCCATGGGACATGGAGAACTGTCCCAATATCTTCTAGAAATTCTCTCTGATTCTAGTCTTTTTCCACCAGAGCTCTTGGAGGGGAGAAGGCTAGAGCAAGTTTTCCCAAGCCCTGGAGCTATTAAGGAGAGGCTGTAGGAGAGGCTGTTGTTCAGCCTGGAGAAGAGGAGGCTCAGGAGAGACCTCCTCACTCTCTACAACTCCCTGACAGGAGGTTGGAGCCAGGTGGGGATTGGTCTCTTCTCCCAGGCAACTATCAGCAAGACAACAAGAGGGCATGGTCTTAAGCTGTGCCAGGGGAGGTTTAGGTTGGATATTAGGAAGAAATTCTTTACAGAGAGAGCAATCAGACATTGGAATGGGCTGCCCAGGGAAGTGGTGGATTCTCCATCCCTGGAGGTTTTTAAGATGAGACTGAATGTGGCACTTAGTGCCATGGTCTGGTAACCACGGCAAGGTTGGATCAAGGGTTGGACTTGATGATCTCAGAGATCCCTTCCAACCCGGCTGATTCTATGATTCTATGATTCTATTCTAAATGACAAGTTATTAAACTGGTTCTAGCAAAGCCCAGAAGTTGCTTGAGGGGAAAGAAACCTGCTGTGAACCCCTTTGGGCCCTTCTGCTTGCTGAAAGTCGCTGTTTATCTCCTCGTGACTTGATGTTTCACACACAGGTGGGTTTATGGCAGCTTTTGTGCTGGAGTTTTAATGCACCCCTCCGTCTCTGGCAGCCTGCCAGTCGTTTTCCCTCCTGCTTGAGTGGTTTTTGGCTTTTAGCTACTGTCACAGGTGGCAGCTGCAGAGTAGAATGGGAACAGCTGGCTGGGGCAGCAGGTGTCCAGGAGTGTGTCTCACAGATGGTTGCCTTCCACGGGAGGATTGAATAACAGGGAGAATTACGGTGTCCTCTAGGATCTGTGGCAGCTGCTTGAAGGTGGTGCTAAGAAATAGGTTCCACCGTCATGGAAAAGTACAGTGTTTGTAAATTCTGCCAGAACACGAGAGTCTGGTGTGCTTAGCTAAAGAAAAGAAAAAGTCAGGTGAAAACCTTGCTGAAGGCAAAATGTCCTTTTTTAGCTTGTCTTCTAAGTCAATAAAACTTTACAGAACTTTCCTTGTTTTTGGCATTTCTCAACTACATTTTGACTGACAATCAAGAGAAAAGAGAGTAGTCTTCTATCTTTTGTAGTCCACAACTTGTAGAAAAGGAGGAATGTGGGATTAAAAAGGAACTCTTAGTGGAATCCAGCACACTGAAAACAATGTGAATCAGACTATTGATTTCATGACTAGAACATAATATTTTATTTTTATTTCTTTTTTCTGTATGAAAAGCCCTGTAAGAAGCAAAAAGAACGCAAGCAATGTATAAAAGTTTAAAAAGACCCCAGTTACATTTTCTGCTACTGGGAGGTTTGTACCTCAATACTTTCTTTTCCAAATTCATTACCGCTTAGTTTCATTCAGCACTGGAACAATAGATTATTGTTTCATATTTTCTAAAAGGAAATATATTTTAAACTGTCAGAACTGGTCTATGTTAACCATAATTTATTTAAAGACTTCAAAAGAAGGGATAAATCAAGCAGATACTCATCTGTCCAACACTCTCAATTATCTGAACATTAAACAGGCAGCCATCCTCCAGCTCTTCCTCTTCCTGCATTATGGTGTCTTTCCCTGACAGTCAGAAGTTATCAAGTCTGCTAATTATTAAATGAACTTCCTAAATAGCTGTGCAGAGCACGTTGAAAAGCCCAGCCCATTAAAATGACATGAATGTAAATACAAAAGACATCTGTTTTGGTTTTGTGGTAATTTAGTCCTTCTTACTGATCAGAATGAAAAAATAACTTAATCATATGTATAACTTTAAACCTATGAAAAGCCAGTCTATGTTTGATTCAACCAAGTGATGATTATAAATTTCATTGGGATTCAGAGTACTTGATGTGATCATTATTATGTTTTGGAGTGCTGAGAACCCCAGCCTTAGATGACACCTAGGGATTTTAGTTCTGAACTCAGAATTATTACTTATGAAATGCCAGTCATTTGGAGACCTTTTTTTCTGTAGCAATTTATGTGTATAGTAAATAGCACCATTAGAGCATTATTTTTGTGAGATAATTATTCAACAGTCTACTGTGCTAAGTGCTTCATTATTAGTCATGTGGGACTTGGATTATTGCCTTGGAAAACAGACTGATAATTATTTTGTTTCCTAATTTACAGACTTTCAATTTTCTCAGACTCCAGTTTTAGAAAAAAAATGGTGTCAAATGAAACAAAGAGATTTGTTGTGAGCAAGCACAAAAGAGTAACACAACTGTTGGGTTTGACCTTCAGGAGTTACAGACTGAGTGGGAAAATGGTACATTTAAATCAGCAAAACCACATCTTACTTTTAATTAAACACATTGGAAATTTTAAGAAAAAAAACAGTATTTTAGACTCACTTTTTGCCAGCTCTTAAGAAAGAGGAGTGAACTGGCAGGGCCCTCAGCTGGAATTGATAAAAGCAGCTACTAACTGCTGTCAGTGTCTGGCTGTGGGTCTGTCAGTACTGCCCAATAAAAGAGGACTGCGGAGCAAGACCAAGTGCTAGACCTTTGGTCTGCCATAATTCCTAACAGCTGCCTTCCTCTCTGGCCCCTTTTGGGACTGCTTTTTTTCCAAGATAGCACTGGAATGCAGTTTGGGAACGGTTCACTCCGGGAACCATCCCTAAAAGACAAGGTGGGCAGAAGTGCTTCAGCTTTGACACACTCTGTCCTGCGGCACCGCTCCCCCCGTGCTTGCACGCTGACGTGAACCCCGGGAGGTGGATAACCCTGACCCTCAGCCTCTCGACCTCTCTGCCATTTGTGTACTATAACATAGCCATCACAGTGTTCCTGAAACTCTGGGCTCAGACACACACACACAGATTTATCTGTTGTGACCACAGGGTGTAGCACACGAGCCCCAGGGAGACCCAAAGCCCACCAGTGTGTGGTGAACATTCAGCCTGGGTGCTGCAGGAAGAACTCACCCTACTCCTTCTGTGCCCTTTGATTCCAGGTCCAGGAGGTGCTCCATGGCTCTCTTAATCTTCTAAGCATACCCCAAAAAACAGATAAGAAATGGTTTGCCTGCTAGAAATGATACAGGCAAAGCTTCAGGCACATTGGCAGGTGTTTTACCCTTTGGTAGGAATTTAGGAATTTAAGTTGCTTTCTATACTTTTCTATATATAAAGCAGGGAAGTCTGAATCTATACCCCTTTGCAGTTCATGAGACTCTTTCCACTGATTGTAGTAGACTTTTATTCAGGCAGTTATTCTCTGGGACTGCCTTGCTAGAGCTAAGTTCACTTATTTTATTTAAATGGCTTTGCACATAACGTTTAGGTGTTGCAGATGCTATGATTTCTGTTTAAAAATGAAATATTCTGGCATATTCTGACTGAAGCGATAACATTTTAAACTTTCAAAATTCAAAAAGAAGAAAGAAAAATGAAGATAAATTCCAAGGAATTAAAAATCAAATTGGAAAAACTACTGGTAAAGGTTAACAAAGAATTTGAATATGGTATTTTAACATTTTGAATATAAAGAGGGAGTTAGTTTTCCCATGCTGTTAAAAATTACAGCTTTTTGAAAAAGGAATCTCTTTAAAAACTAATAAAGCAATCAAAGCTATGCCTTTTTGTAATTTAGTTAATATAAGATAATCTGGTGAGTCCTTGACAAAGGACATAAGTAACATACTTTTGCATGTGTCTGGTTTTAATTATTTTAATGATTCTTAGTAGAATGAATGTGTTCTTGAATGTCTAGAAGTCTAGGAATGTTAGTTGTTTTTCCAAATTGGGTGTAAGTACAAAAAGGAAGAGGTGAGGCTCCCTTGTGATCATATATCAAGGTGAGAATGGAGTGAGGGATGATTGTTCACATCATTAATTGTATTTGTGCAGGCACATTGTCAGCTTCACTAAATAAGTTGCTGAACATAGAGATAACTCTGTGTGTGTCCCACCTTTGGAACAGAGGAAAGTCTGTGCCAAAAGTCATATTCAAGGAGGATTAACATTGTCAAGTGCAGCATAAAAAAACCTGTAAATGTCAGTTATTAATACCTGTTACTGGAATGAAAAAACACACCACTGTGTGTGTGTACAAGTGAACCTACTTAGAACTGCAAAGATAAACTAGAAAAGGTGGAAGAGTTCTGAAAATCTTTAATTCTTTTAATTGTTTCTTGATTTATAAGACAGCACTAAGGAAAATGTTTTTCAGTACATCGTTTTTTCAAACATGGCTTGTCTGATTTATTTTGGGTTTGGCTCCTTTTACATTTGGAAATGCTCAATCTGACAAATCTAGTTTTTTGGTTATGCCAGAAAACTCCCTACAAGCTTCAAGTCATATCTGTCATAACCCCTCCAGTAATGTAACTGCATATGAAAGATGGGTGTGTGTTTTGGATATCCTCTGTAGAAAGGATTGCACAGACCATTTTGGTGGCCTGTTAGGATGCCTCTGATGCTGGGATGTGATGGACTGTAATGACTCACTTGTGTATGGAACAGGACTGAGGAAGCAGAGCAGTTGTTGGTGAGGAAGGGATTCAGAGCAGGGCTCTGTGCAGCTGTCACACTCAGCTTTCATCTGTGCCTTTCATCTTTTTTCCATTAAAAATGTTTTATTGTTGCAGCGTTCAAAAAACAAAAGAATAAGCCAAAATCTTTCCTGGCGGATACCTCACGTAATCTCTGCTCATCCCAGAGGAACATTTGGGGATGTAAACCAGAGTAGTAATAAATCAGGAAAACTTTTGACAAAACATTCATCTAGCTCTGTGACTTCAAATGGATAATTTTCAATCATGAATTTGATGGATGTGGCGTAGTTTTGTTATTTTATACTGTGAAAGACTGCTGGAAAGAGATGACTGAAAGTAATCCCAGCAGCTGTGTCTTTACACTGCAGTTTGCTTTAGGGATTCATTGAGCTAGGCCAGTATTGAGTGACCAACTATAATAATCTGATATGTCCAAATCATGAATAAAAACAGTAGCTGCAATTTAAGGATGATGCAGATTTCCCAAATGATGTTGTAATGATTTTGGAGACTGAAAGTCTCAGCTGGAAAACAAACAGCGTGGAGACTCTCTTGTGATTCTCAGCTGAGCAGCTGGTGCTGTGTTTCACTGGGGAAGTGTTGCCTCTGAAGCCCAGAGCAATCCTGCAGTTGAGAGGGGTCCTCCAGTGGGCTGCTTCTCTGCTGCAAAGTCGTGGTGGTACCTGATTCTGATTGCTGAGGTGAAATGCAAGGGAGAGTATGCCTCACTTCAGATTTTTCAGATATAATATGTACAAATTTTTAATGTTCTTTGCATTTCGAGCTTCCGCTTCCAGGGTTTACCTTTTGCGAATGTTTGGAAACAATTCCATTATTATTTCCTTTGTATAAAGCCTTTTTTTTTCTATAAATGGCAATTATTGTATGCAAAATGAGTCTTCAGATGTTTCAAAATCGCATCAGATTAGGTAAAACATTTTATTAGATTTGTTCTGTTATAAATCCTTTTCTCTTCCCAGCTTAGCAAGCTTTTGTGTTTTAACTATAGCCATTTTAACCAATTTCTGGCAAAATTCGTCTTGAGCTGCCCTAGAGAGTTGTTTTCAATCCATTTTTTCATTGAATGCACATTGCACAGCTCTTGTCTCATGACTTGAATAAATGCAGTTCAGGCCCTGATTTTATTGGATAGATATGTTTGGACTCCTCATTTATGGTTAGGCAGTTGATCATAGCCTTGTCTGACAGGTTGGAGTTTTGTAAATCTTTCCTGTTTCTGAACACTGCCAGTGAGAACTTTAAGGAAGAGTATGAATAAACAGAGGCGTCAAGTGGATATAGGATATTCAGTGTAATGAGTTATTGGTCGTGTTAATGTTGCTGTCAGTTGTATGTTTCTGTGGTTAATATTTCTAGGTTTAGTCATCGTTATCTGTCAGAATGAAAACTGAGCCTTGGACCTTTGCCTAAGTAACTGGAACATTAGAAAAAAAACCAGAATCACGAATTAGACATTTTTGAAGGTGTTCTACCAGTACATGACTTATCAGAAAATTACTTTGTAACTTTCTTCAATTTTGGGGAATTTTTCTGAGAAAAGAGTTCACTAATGTAAGCCCAAATATTATTAGTAACACGTTTTAAATAAATCAGTAAACTAGAATAAAAGGCACTATTTCTACGGAGGAGAGGGAGAGGATTGATAAAAGGATAAAAGTGCAGAATTATTATTATTCAGTATTTTTAGATGTTTGCAGATGATGAGTATTTCAGGATTAAACTCATAAACCCCTCGCTGTTTGAAAATATTTCCCTAAGCATTAATTACTTTCTGAATGCTCACCCGTATTCAGTGTTATATTAGTCTGTAATCATAATGTTGTCATTTGGACAGCGACCAAATTAAAAATAAGCTGAGAGAGGAAAGAAAGGACTGTCAGATGAGTTGTCTTTGCATAGCTCTTCTGCTTGAACAACACTGCAATCACGTTGTAATAACCTACATTTAAGTAACAGAATTACTCAAGGGGCCATTGTCTCACATCATCTCATTCAGTGTTCCTGGGCTAAGAACCCACTCAGTTGGAACTGGTGTGTGTTAGGCCCTTGAATTAAACAGCAGAAAGTGACCAGTGAATCTAAAAGAATTAAAATCCATTTCAAATCTAGAGCCTGTAAAATTCTACCCAGTAGTTCATACAAGCAGTAGGCGTCTCAGTCAAAAGACAGAGAGCTGAATCGTTCTTTAGGTTTCTCTATGGTGTCTGTCAAACACACAGAATACTGTTTGGTAAAGTTTATGGCATTATTTTTTTGTTTCAGAAATAAAACCAGGCTACAAGGATTGACTTTTGCCTGTGAAGGGCCTTTATTCCCAAATAAAGGTATTCAGAGATATTTTATCACGGTATTGCATCAATGGTGGGTGGCTGACAGTAATGTAAAGTAGTTATTAAGGATTTTAATTTTTTTTTTTGAAAAATGTTCATCAAAATCAAAGCTTTTCACAGAACCATTGAGCTTAGATGCAAACATTCAGATGGTATGTGAAATGCCAGATGAAGCTGGAAAAAAAAGTCTTAATACTTATGCTTGTCACTGGGCGTGTGGAAGAGACTCGTGGCTGAGATAGCCCAGAGAGTGCCACACTGAGCTAATTTTGAATTATTTGCTTCCCTGCTGCCCCTTGTTGAAAATTATCCCATCTATTCAAAAGCAAATCACCAGCTTGTTTTCAACTCAACTTAGAGGACGCTCAATGCCTATTTTAAGGCAATCCCCAATGTAAAGGTTGTTATATCAGGCACATCTCCTTCTCTTGGTGTTCATCTGAATTGCTTAAGCCTAAACCATTAACAGATTG
Source organism: Lepidothrix coronata (assembly GCF_001604755.1). Lineage (NCBI taxonomy): Eukaryota > Metazoa > Chordata > Aves > Passeriformes > Pipridae > Lepidothrix > Lepidothrix coronata. Next base: position 1,255,047 of record NW_016690287.1, on the reverse strand, counting down.
TCTTATTTCTTGGCTTGAAAGCACACCATCTTTTAGACATAATGATTTATGAAATACCATTGGTATCTCACCTGTGCATTATGTCACCTGGCTGCTGTTCACTCCTGGCTGTTACTTGAGGGGAAAACCCATTTGTTTATGTTAAGAAATAAAAAAAAAAAAAAAAATAAAAAAATAGTGTTATGAAGTGAAGGTTGGGTTTTAAGTGGGATAAATTGCTGGCAGCATATATACAGGAAATTATTTGTTCATAAATTTGATCAAAGCCTCAGTGCTGGAGTAGCTCTTGCTTTTCAGTTGTCTTTCTTTCTTTCCACTGAAAATTTCAAATGGTGAATGCAAATCTGTTTCTATTCATACTTTTTTTTCCTACTCAGTTCAGGATTTAGTGGACAGCAGCAAAATCATGTGCTGGTTGTTGACCTCATACAAAGAAAGATCAGAGGACCGAATTTCCAAGTCATAGTTGAGCCATGCAAGCAAAGCCCAGTGGAATATTTCCAGGGTGGTGCAGGTTCTGCTGTGTGGATAAACAGATGTAAAAAAAAAAAGCCAGCATCTTTTGATAGTGTTCTTAACAGTATTAACAATGAGAAAATTGCAGAGGTGACCAATTTGAAGATGTTTTAGGAGGTGGCTTTTAGAGACTGCCTGGCCCAAACTAGAAAAAGTATTTCTCTACTGCTGACTGTTCTTGCTTCCCTTATAAGAATCTAGATAAACCGAAGTAAATGAGACATCTTGTTAGTAAAATTAAGAAAAGTCCTCCTCATTAAAAAAAAAGAAAGAGTGCTAAGATAGGTATTAAAATAATATAGCATGAAAAATTAAATGATGCCTCGAATAAAAAAGCACATAGGCAGGTGGATGATCCTTTGAAATCAGTAGCATCCCTCTCTCACAAACTGAGATTTCCTTTCTCATCTAATAGATGGTTTGTAGAGTTAAAATCCTAAATTTAGACGTAAAGGGTGACTCTTAAGTATTTCAGTGTAAACAACAGCGTGGCCTTCAACATATCTCTCAGTAAAATCCTGTTTTATGCGTCTTACGCTTCCTTTTTCTAGCTTGTGTTGCAGGGCTTATATCCAAGTAGATTAAAAAAAAAAAAATTCTCTTTTTTCCCCTTATATAAGTGCTCAGTTTTCATGTTCAGCCTCCCCCAGCAATTGTTCACAGTCTGTCATCCAGTGAAATTAAAATAACTGTTCCCCCAAGGCCTCCTTCTGCTTAATTCCCAAGATTCTTCAAGATTCACTTGGAACTGGGTAGAGGATGTAATGTGCAAAGCACCATGGTTCTGGCAGTTGGAAAGGGTTGAAACTGGGAATTCCCTCCACCTGGCCCTGCAAACATTTCTGTCTCTTCTGCTTCAAGATCCCAGTTCTTCTCCCGGGGACAGAAGTCTGGGTTGGGAAAGGAGGGAATTGCCACAATGTTCCCAGTGTCTGCACAGAAGTGTGGAAGCGTTTGAAGTGATACAAAAGAGGCTTTAGGCAGGCTGAGGAGTGGTCACTGAGAGAACTGAGAAGGATAGCAAGCAAAGTATTTTTATGGGAGGAAGGATGCAGAAAAGCAAGAGGAGAGCAGTCATAAGTAGTGCTGTGAGTAATATAGTTCTGCTGTGTTCTTTAAGAAATAAATAATACTTTTTCCCAGCAGTTAAGTTTAGATTCAGGTGACTTCCCAAGAGAACTGGGGCATCTAGAACCGCTTCTACCAGAAACCATTATTCCCAAGTATAAGCTGTGCTGCTGCTCTTCTTTTTCTATACAGTGTAATTTTGATTGCCTATGTTGCTGCATGTTCCTCTAGAGACCCTTGTGCCTAGAAATGTAACCACTCTGTGCTTCTATCTCAGTCTAAGTTATTGATTCTAGAAAACAAACAGCCATCAACTTCCCTTTTGGAGAAGCCACTGGAGACTTTTACTTGATCGTTTCACACAAATCCTGGCTCTGACTGAACTGTCCTCCTTTGCCTGACATAACTTCACTAAGAACTGTAGACTGTAGGCCAAATAGTGATAAGTGAATAGCCAGCTGTTTGTTCAGAGAAACAGCTCTCTTGTGCATTGCAAACACACAAGAGAATGTTGTCCAGGCAGTGGCATAGGCAAACCCCAATCTCTGCTATTCTATATACAAGACTGACATGTTTTAGACAGTGTAAAGAATAATGTGGATTCTTTGTTTATGCCTTAAAATTAATCTGTGTCACAGAAATTTTGAAGTATTTGCTGTTCATGTGACAGCTGGGCCCTGGCTAGAAGTGCTTGCCAGAAATGATGCTTCAGTTTCAGTGCGGTTGATGGGACTGAAGACAGACCAAAGTGATGTTCACAACTCAGAAATGCAGCTCTTGGCACTTTTACTCATGTCACTGGATAAACAACAGGCCTGTCTGTCATTAGGTCATATCTTTTGAAACCGCCTCGTGTTTTGGGGACTCATCATCATACGGTCAAATTGCACTGCTGTTCCTTCCCCACCTCAGGAACTCTCCCAGCCTTGCTGAGGTCAAGTCCTCTAAACAGCCTGATCCTGCTTCAGAACTAGCTGAACAAGGAGCTGTTATAACAGGGACCAGACCAGAGGACCTTCACAGGTCCCTCCTGACATCAGCTGTTACATGTTTCTGTGAGTTACAAATGAATTCTGTCTTTGCATTTTTACTGATCCCACTTCCACGGTCCTTCAGTTCTTGAGCCATCAGGGTAGCTCTTAGGTAATGTCTTGCAGAAAGAGTGCTCTCATCTGTGGAAGGATTGAGAATGATAAGCATATTTTCTAAAGAAGCAATCTTGTGATAGGTATCATCTGTTGGACGGAGACTTTCATCAGTAACTTTCTGTTGGGTTCCACACAGGTCGTGTTACACCTGAAAGAAAAGTTTCATTGTGAAAACCACAGGATAGGATTCCAGACAGACAAGTAGGGTCAGATGGCACGTCCAGCCTCAAGGGGGTTCCACTTGCCATCAATAATGACAGCGCTGGGCGACGGCAAACATTGCATTGCACAAGTGCTTCTTTCACCCAGCAGTGCAAGCAGAATGCTTCTCCTTACTCTTGTCTCTTCCTTGATATATAAATATTGGCATTCCATTGCAACCAGTGAGGGATTTTATTTTTTATGTTATAATATGAGCAAATTGCATAGCAGCAGGGACGTGCACTTTCTTTTGTAGCATCTGAAGAAACCAAGCCTGAAGGCAAGTTGAACAAACCCAAAATTATTTAGTAGGAAAAAAAAACATAGCTAGAGGGGCTGAGTTCAACACTGTTTAAATGAATAGTTGTTTCTTTTGTTCATTAGTTTCAATCAGTCCTTTTACAAATATAAAATGGAAAATATGAAGAAAAATTGGTAAAATAAATACCTTTAAGAGAAATTACCTGATTTTTCCATTCTGCACATATCACCAATCACACGCTTGGGTATAAAAGTTCTGCAGCTAGGCAGAAAACATAAAATTTCATGATGATATTATTTGAAAAATAGCTTTATAGAAAGCCATAAGTTATAAGTGACAGCAAATGCTCTTTAGAATAAGAAACCAGTAGTTTTCAATTAGTGTTAAATGAGAAATTATGTTATGTCAGCTGATATTAAATCAGTATAAATGTCTGGATTAGTACAAAATTATCTGATGTCTGCAAAAAAAATTTAATTTACTGAATTGATATTAATCAGGCTCATTAGCTTTAGTGTGGCAGCTGCCATCTTGGCTAATGAAGAAGGGTCTGAACAGGGATTTCCACAGTCAAATTCATGGACTTGGATTAACTGAAAGAACAGTCCCTCATCATGAGTATTGTAGCACATTATACATTTTTATCTGAAGTAAGACCTTGTTTGTGCATCACCAAGGGTTTCTGTCTGGGAAACAGGGCATTGCCATTTGTAATAATTATCCTGTGAGCACTGGGCATGGAGGAGGTCAAACAGTAAACAGGATTTCAATGCTTTTGTAGCGTTTCCTTTGTTGAGCCTGGTATTAGAAGTCATCATTTATTCTTCCGCTTAACCTGCTTCACAATGTCACTCGATGATTTCTATCAGGAGGAGCTCTTTTATTAATTAAACTTTTCTAACAGACACTGCTTTAGCCAGCTTTTGAGTGTCTTGCCCATCCCTCAGATCCCATGTATGTGCTTTTGTTGATAGGGCAGTTTGTCGAAATGAATTTCAGCAGCCATCGTGGCAGATATTCTTGAATTGTCAGCGCTTTGTTCTGCATGTGGCTCAGAAGGACATTGCTTCGTCATGGTATGAAAATGGAAAACCATTTGAAGAGCTGCCTCTTTTTAATATAGTTTTTTTCATCAATTTAAAGCTGACACAAGCTGTCCTCAGCTGTTGCCCTCCTTTATAATCAGGAGTCTTTGAAACAGCGATTTAAAGGTGGTTTAAACAGTAATTTGCTGGGCTCTGTAAGGCTCACCCTGTGAGTATTGCCAGTGCTTTGCTGTTAGAGAAAGCATGGCTCTTATCCATATTAATTTTTGTCATGCACGTATTTTTGGTCAGTCAGCAGAGCGCACATCGGAGAAGAAATGTGGTTGATTCAGGGATGTTTACAGAGCGTATATATGGTGGGAGAGGGGAGGAAATTTCAGTTTTCTGCCTCAGTCTGCTATCCTCCTGCAGCCTCACATGGGCTGAGCATGAGGACAGCACTTTGAGTACAAGAAGGATGCCTATAGCAGAGCCAGTGAGCTTCAAAGTCCCAGTAGCATTTTGTGTCAGATGGCTGATCTATATTTATTCTGCCAGTGCAGTAACTGCCCCTGGAGAGCTTGCTCCACTCTTTACCTGACTCAGGACATATGGAAATATGACATCTGCTTACTGCAATAATACTTTCACAAATGTGATTGTGAATCTTGGAACCAGAGCTGAACATTTCATCGCAACAATTGAATCTTAATTCTGCTTTTCTCATGAGCAAAAAAATGCCCGGGGCTGTTATTTTCTCCCATATGATTGAAAAATGCTGGCTATATGAGCACCCCATGGGAAGGAGGTGGCAGTGTTATTAAAAAGACCTATTTGCTGTGGCATTTACCTCTGTGGCATAACAGCAGCTTATAAACAAAACACAGCATCCTGTGAGAAAGCCTATGAGAAATAATCCTTTCCGCGTTTGAAAGGGAAAACGAAACCCTGTAAAAATAAAATAATTTCGTCAAGGTTACTCATCAAGTAAAATTCAGGAATTCAAGATGGATTTTCATTCTTGTACCTACCTTAAATTCATCAGACATTAAAATCTATGGATTTTAACCCCAAGACTATACAGTTTGATCTGAAGAGAGTGATGTAAGATTTCCTCGATAAAAGCTTAACAAGTAATACCTTCTTGGTTAGGGGTTCATTAAAAGGGATTTTAGTTTATTCAGGAGTTTATTCAGACCTGGTCCCACAGTTGGACGTGTCTCAGCAGAGCTAAGATGGACTTGTAAACCTTGATGAAACTTAATGTCTACTTCCCAGCAACGAAAGAGCAACAAGCTGTCTGAAGTGGGAGATTAATTTCAGCAAGCCTCTGCAAACTAAGTCAGTCTAATTTCATGTAGGTCTATGCCTCACTTTCCTACTGTGCCTGCCCTCCAGCTCTTCTGTTTTCCATGGTAACTAGGCCAGCTGTCGACTGGGGAAATACCCTTGGGCCAATTTTCTCTTACTAATATCTTACAGCGAGCTTTCCCTGGTACGTGAGCTTAACTTCAAATTCCCACTTCTCTTTTTACAAAGCCAATATTTGGTGGCAATAAAGCAGTGAAATGGAAGGAAGATCAGAACCAGAACAGTATTTAAAAAAGATAAATCTAAAGATATTTCCTTCTCTGCTCTGCTCTCCTACCTTTGCGAGAGATACTATTACTATGTGTGAAAAATTAATAAAGACCAAGAAAAGAGGATGAAAAATAAAATCAGAGTGGAAGAAATAAAGCAGGCCTGAAAAGAAAGGGACATGAAGATAGAAACATCCTTCTTTATAATGTAAATGCTTGTTCTTCTGCCGCTGACAGAAATGAGCTAACAAGAACCATCTTTCATGGTCCCCTCTGTTTTAATTAGATTAAAACATGGTAGATACCATCTTGTTTGAAGAAGATTTCAGGGTAACCTTATGCATATGGAGAGCTGTAGTCTGACAATACTTCTCCGCTAAAAGTCAGAATCAGGAAAAGATGAAAAAATTGTTATTTGGACTCCAGAGACTCCCCTTTGAAAAGTCTGATTTTCTCTCTTCTACTCCCTGAAAACAAATGAATTTTGCTAGTTATTTTTGAAGTGTAAAGGACTGAATGCCTTCCCGACGACGCTCTGAGCTATGAAGGTTCTCTCAGAGTTGCTGTATTGACAGAGTCACACACGCACATGCACTGCGTTAACACGTTGCTGTGATCTGACGGTCTGCTCCGTTCACCCTTTGTTGTTGTGCAGCGTTGAGATGCCACAAAATTGACAGCAAAAGAAGACTCGACATCTTACAGAAAGAATAGTGTGTCAGATACGAGAGGACTACTGAAAGCAGCGTTTTGCAGTCTTGTAATTACGCTGAAGTACCATCATTGCTGAAACACTTGTAGCGGTAACTGCTGAGGCTCATTTTTCCTCACTATTCCTGTGTAGGCAGTGATCTGAATAAAGTTCCCTTTGTTAGATATTGGGAAAATAAGAAGCCGGGCTGCTAGCTAGAGCAGTGATGAAAGTAAAGATCCGGAAGAGACTGACATGTCAGAAAGTAATGTGGGATCAGTTCTTGTTGTATCTGTATTACCTGTGCTTAAAACACAATGGATCTACAGACAGGTTCTTCCAGAGAGGTAGAGAGGATGCTGCCTTGAAAGAAACATTGACTCCCCACATATCTGAAATGTATCAAATCTCATACCTCCTTCCTCTGCTGTTGACATCTGAGCACTGAGATGTAAAAATCTGAGACTCTACTTGAAAGATAACAGCTTTGAATGTAGATGTCGTTAAGCAAAGCAAATTCTTGCAACCGAGTGCAGAGCAAATAGGAAAAGTAACAGCTCTGCAGAGCAAGTTCTTTTGAATGACACAATATTTGAAAAACAATGTCGCTGTCTCATCCTATTTTTCACCCCCCCAAAACTAAATCCTTCCTTCCCCATGACCAGAGCCATAAAAATAGTAATCTGAAAACTCTAGGATTATAAAGTACAGATCTAGCTCAGAACGTATGAATAAAATCTGAGACTGCTCCTGATATGAGCAGCCAAAGGCCTTAATGACCTTGTAGAAAGACAATTTTAGTTTTCTCCCCGAAGCTATTTCAGTATTAGTATATTAATGTCACAGTTTAACCCCAGATGGCAACCAAGCCCCACACAGCCACTCACTCACTGTCCCCTGCAGTGGCATGAGGGAGAGAACTGGAGAAGAGACAAAACTCATGTGTTGAGATAAAGGCAGTTTAAGAGGTAAAGCAAAATTCTCATGCACAAGCAAAACAAAACAAGGAATTCATTCCCTGTGACCCATGGGCTGGCAGGGGTTCAGCCATCTCCAGGAGAGTAGGGCTCCATCACACATAATAGTGACTTGGGCAAACACCATCACTCCAAATGTCTCCCCCTTTTCTGCTTCTTCTCCAGGTTTATGTTCTGAGGGTGATGTCATATGATATGAGATATCCCTTTGGTCAGTTGTGGTCCAGCTGTGTCCCCTTCTAACTTTTTGTGCACCCCCAGCCCACTCGCGGGTGAGGTGAGGAACAGAAAAGGCCTTGCCTCTTCAAACCCTGCTCAGCAATATCTAAAACATCTCTGAATTATCAGCAGTTTCCAGCCCAAATCCAAAACACAGTCCCATACCAGCTACTGTGAAGAAAACGAACTCTACCCCAGCTAAAACCAGCTCAATGAAAAAATAAAAACAATTAAAAAATCAAAACAAATGAAACGAAAAACAACAACAACAAAAAACCAACCAAACAAACAAAAATGAGGGAAAAACCAACCAAACAAAAAACCAAAATGAAGTTGAGCAAAGTGAATTGCCCAGTGCAGAACCAAACAGAATTAGTTCTGTATCATACATTTTGTTTTATAGTGTTGTGAGGGATTTTTTGTTCCAGCTGTGAAGCTAATGGGAACCACAGATGCTATCCAAAGCCCCTTTTGGTAGACACAAACTACCCAAACAATAGGCAGATGAGGAAATACATTTTCAGTTTCTCCTCAGTGTCTTGCTGCGATAACTGTGGCCTAAATGCAGAAGGAGTACAAAGCTTAGCAAGTGCATTGGCTCCAGTGGGCTCCTTCAGTCTGAATTAATTTTGTATTTTATTTATATGGTTTGAAAGTAGAGTAGCTTAGTCACCTCCTGTATTCAATTAATTGCTGGCATGTTGGACAGCATCCCAATAAAGCCACTGGGTCTGCTTATTTTAGTGGTGATTATCCCATCTAATCCCATTCATTGCTAGCTTCCAATGCAGTTACCCACTGGGAAGAACACAACAATTTCTGTTATGCCTGGAATGAATGGCACATTTTAGTTCCTGTGCATGAATTTACTCTAAGCTATTACAAGGATAGATTGTTGGGAGCTTTCAGGCTTGCTGATTCTGGTGTAAGATACTGTGTGAAATTCTGAAAACAATGGAACATTTGTTTTGAGGAGAAAATCTGCAATTTTGGAAAAAGTGCAGACAGGGACGTGCCCAGTCACGTGACGAAAGTGCTGGCAAAGATGGAACCAGACTTTTCAAAATTAGTGTCAGACTTGAGTGCCAAGTTTCTCATTGAATGTAAAATAATAGTGTCCCATTGATAATCTTCATGCAGATATTAAATGCAATAACTCTGTTAAACAGCGCTTTTTTAAAAAAATTCCGAATACTCTTTTCAGAGGGGAGGTTTAATCATTCTCATTACTGAGGCAGTGGTGCTTTTTCTACTAATAGTTGAAAACAGACTTACAATTTTAAGCTGGAGCTTAAAATTGTATTAATGTCACTTCAGGATGAAGAGTTTTCATTTCTGTAGCTTTGGATCGATGCTTTATTGGGATGGGATATTTGGTGGACCAGGAATGGTCACTCAGAGAGCACTGTTGTATACAGATGCTGTCAGAAACAACCACTACTTTTGTTATGTTGGTGTTGTGCTGCAGGTATTTTCTTTTATGTTTGTGATAGTATGTTAATAAATTTGGTCCTCTGCTGCTTGCAGATTCCACCCAACTGGAGCAGAAAAAGACAGACAAATTGGAGAAGGCATGTTATGAGGATGATCATTTCTTGCTTAGTAGACCTTAGACCAAGTAACATCCATATCTGGTGGTGGTACCTGTACACTATTATATTTTCCTATTAATTCTTGGTACAGTTAATTTTCAAGGTTCATTTTGTTTCAGTTTCGGTTTCAAGCTTTCTTCTCGGGACAAAACCAGTTTTATCTGGGGTTCATTTCCTTAATGCAGAAGTGTGTGCAACCAACTATGTTATGTATCAAATGAAACATTTTTCTGCAAGACTACCTCAGCAGGGCTTGGCAACTTCCTTGCATAGTGTAGCATAGCCTTTGTTTTCACTGATCTGCTGATTTTTTGTGAGTCAGCAGGACACGCATTCCACTGTTAAGGCATTCAGTGGGAGTGGGAGGAGCTGTGTTGATTGAATCTACTGCATCAAATTTGTCTGAAAGCAAATTTTGTTGCATTGTTCATAAAGATCTTTGAGTGAAGATTAGCAAATAATGGCAACATTGTGTTTCTGCAGCCTAACCAGCAGGCTTTATAATAAGTCTGCAGCAGTATTTTGTTGTCTGAGAGAGATCAGTGTGGTAGGTGCCTGTTTTAAGTTATGTTATTATAAAAAAAAAATCAGAAAAACAAAAGCAAATTAATCACACGCTATGTTAAAACAAAATTTCACTTTAAGCAGAGGTATTTTCCATTCAAGGGTAATGCTTTGAAAAATGAGTCTATAAAAGCAGCTCTGTTATATGAGAAGCAGCATGTGGAACTGACTGCAGGTTTCTTATGTGAGAAATGTGAAGAGCCAAAAGTGGACAGGTGCTGCAAGTTATGGAACAGCTGCTGTTCTTCCATCCTGGAGACTGACTTGGTTAGAGAGATTCAGAGAAAATATTGTACCACACTTCACTCAGTTTGCTCAAGAAACATAAACTTTCACTCTCTTCTTGTTATAGAATAGAAGGAAAGATGAAGGATCAGCAGATTGGGCATAGTTTTGCTAGCCCTCTTGTACCTCTCCCTTTCTGTTGGCTTTGTACTTGGTGAAAGAAAGGGAGAGCAAATGGAACTGTCTTCATCCTTCCAGTCAAGTTGATGATCTTGTACTGTGTTTCCCTAAAGCTTTGGAAAATGCACAAGTCACTTGGGAGAACTGCAATGCCCCTTCCATCTTTGTTGTACAGTAACTCGTCTGTCTAATTGACTTTGCTCTCCGTTCTCCCCTGCAAACAGTGTGTTGTTCTCAGTGTGCCAGGTGTCTTGTGCTTCTCAGTTGTTAGTTTGTCTTTATATCTGTCGTTTTGTTGACTGCCATGCCCCAGTAGGTCTACCCAGAATGGTGCTGTTGTTTTCTGTTTTCTCCTTTCTGACTTACAGTACATAAATCACACCTTTCTAGAATTTGAGGTTAGTTTAAAAACGGAGGCGTTTTCCTGAATCTGGTTTTTGAAAGGAAGTTGACCGAGATAGCCTGTGTGTTTCTCTTGGATAACAAAGGGCTGTGAGAACAGAGCCACTGTAAGGCTTTCCAGCAAGCTTAGTTAAATTAAATTTTTCTGTCCAAGAATGGACAGTGTCTCACCAAGGCTGTGATGGAGGCTGGGAATAGAGATTAAATTGCAACAAGTGCAACAAGTATGAGTGGTCCTTTCAGTTCTCTGAAGCAATAACTGCCATCCTACAGACACGTTCCTGGGGGCTTCAACAAGTTCAGTCATCCATCCTAGGCACTGGCAAAGAGACCAGAAAAGCCACAGTCATATTTGCCAGCTTGGCACTCTGCTGCCTTAGAGTTTGGCTGTGTCTAAAGAGGCTGTGCCTGACCAGACCAGCTGGCAAGTGATAAAGACTTGAAAAGACAAGTTCTGCAGACTTGGCTGTACTCTGCAGAGGAGTAAGGGGAGTTGCAGGGGGTGGAGGATGAAAGGTACTTTTAGAACCTGGAAGTTGCTGGAGTTCAGTGTTTGTGCAGAACTTTCTATGATGATATCTCTATCAAAGGGATTATTGCCATTATCACTGTCAGGGAAGTAAAAACCTTGTCCAGTGTAATCCTGGGGAGATAAAACTAGAAAACTAAGAAGTGTTTTATTTGCAACTACTAATTATTTGTAATTAGTAGCAGCAGTTCCCTACTCATCCTTGTGACCAGGTGGAGTCATCTTCAGCTGCACATTTTTGTCATCTCTGTCATCCATGTGTCTGTGAATAACTTGCAGTGGGAGCTGCAAAGCCCAAATGCAATCCCACTGCCAAATCAGCCCTGTTACTTATTCTTCTGTTTAAGAATGCAAACAGTAAAATGTTTTCTTCAAGGAGTTGAAAATTAAATCAGTTATATGCTTCAGGCATGTGCCGTAGCTCCATGGCACAACAAAGCACAAAGGACAGCTTAGGAGTTTTGCAGGATGTCTAAGGATAATCAAGACAGATGGCAACCTCAGACATGGGAACTGTACAGTGGTAGAGAAGTGTTCTTGTGTGCTGATCTTTGATATGAAGGGCTGTGGAGAACAATTTTTAAGCAATTATTGCCATAATGAGCAGCAGTCTTGCACTATTGTTTTCTCCTTCTGCGACTCGTCTTGCCTCCAGCTTAGCAAAACAGAAAACAAGCATGAAATATAACTTCAGAACAAAGCAAATTGACTTCCTTGGTCGGGTTTTCAAAGACTGACCAACAACAGGAAGTACCTCAGCCCTATAACCCTAAGGCACCTTCTTTTCATAGTCTGTCTCTGAATTCAAAACACCTTAAGCAAAGAGTGCAGTGTGTGTGTGCTGGTAGGCACAGCTTTTGTGTAATGAATACCAAGCATCACTTGGAAGCATTAACTGGGGTCACTACTGACACCATGTGTAAATAACCCAGTCAAAGTGTGCCTTGCTCTCTCATAGCAGGTAGGTGCTAAACCTGCAATAATATACTGGAAACCCTGGTCTTTTCTTGGTTTGGTTTGGTTTGGTTTTGCTGCAGTGTGGTTTAACAGGCTACCTGTGAGCTAATCTGTCCTGTCAGGCATCGCTCTCTGGTTCACCCTGCTCCCCTTTCTGAAGGAGACAAGGAACAGATGTTCAAGCAGCAGAGTTGTCTGAGCTGCCTCACTCTTTCATTTGTCTGCCAAATCCAACTCAGAGCAGACTCTGTCAGCTTCCCTGTCTTTCAGCATCACAGGAGAATGAGGCCAGCTCACCTGTTTTGCTACCAAGATCCATCCAATCTCATTCCTTTCCTTCCTTTTTTTTTCTCCTTTTTTTTTTCCTTAATTTCCTTTTTCTCTGTGGCTGCTGGGTTTAGCCCTGTTTCTCCTTCTCTGACACAGCAGCCAACCCAGCCTGATTCAGTCCCAACTTCCCGTCTTCCCTGTGGCAAAAATCTCTCCAGCACACTTGTGTTTCTACACCCAGAAAAACACACGCTCTTCTGCAGCTGTGAGTGCCAGAAAATGGGATTGGAGCCACCTTGCAGGATGGAGCAGATGCACACAGAAAGGAGGAGAAGCAGCTGCTTGCAGAAGTCGGGGGGCATCTTTCAGGGCACTGCAGTATTTGACTTGGACCCTCCGACTGCTGCTAGGCACAGGCAGTCTAGTTTGCTTCCTTTCTAAATTTTAGGTGATCTTCCTTCTGTGCTATTCACAAAAGTGACCTTGGGACAGTGTCTGAATTCCCCCGGCCTTGCTGAGAATGAGGGTGTTTGTCCCAAATGGGAGAACCCTGAAGAGTAAGGAAGCCTCCCTGTTTTTAGGAGCAAGATCCTCTGTCTAGGCCTGGCATAAAACCAGACTTTTATATTTAGTTCTGTCTTGCAGAATCCTGTGAAAATTGTCAGGAAAAAAAACCAACCTTTTTGGCTTCTTCACTGGCAGCCTTGAGTTTTAAATCATTCCAATTTTGTCTTCCTCTGTCACAGCTAGGCATCCTGTTCTAACTTGAAAATTTCATTACTGTCTTGAGCATTTCTCCACCCTGCAATCTCAGAAGCTGCAGCCTGTCCTATGCCTACTGAATTCTCACACTGGCAGGGTGAAGATGTGCACGCCAGGAAACTGGGAAGACAGAATTACAGCAACATATGTGTTCATTTGTTGAATAAACATTTTAGCAAACCCTACAATGAGTCATCACATTAAAAGCTGTCCTTTGTATCCTCTTTGGGACTGTTTTTATGAAAAGAATATAAAAGTCAGACCCAGTCAATTCAAATCAATTTGCAAATTAAGGTCTGCAGGCTTTCAGAAGCACACCTCCCTCAGTGGGCAGGGAGAAGGCAGCTGTGCTGCCTGTGCCACAGTCCCTCATGGGGCTGCTGGGGAAGCACATGTGCTGTCAAAAGGTGACATGTGTGTTCAGGCTGTGGAGTGTGTGTTGGGCATGGAAATGGATTTTACCAGTGAGATCATGATGACTGCCTCAATTTTCCCCCTGGACTGGGCTCAAAAATCACATGTGAGAGGATTCAGACTCCATATGTCCTCTGTCCTCATGTACACCTTATGCATAAGCTCTCTGAATCTGGCCTGCAGTCTTAGGTAGGAAAGAAATTTTTATATCATATGTGTGTATACAAGCTTATTTCCTGTGAACACTCAGCCATAAGAATAATCAAAAGTGGGTCTTTTAAGTTGATCTGAGTTATGCAGGGAGTAGCTCTGTTTAAAATAGTAAACCATTTTGGTTCGCTATTTTGCTTCCTGTATGTGAAATCCTAAGCCTTTCATTTTAGGGGAGAAAAAAGCTGGTTTAATATTCTCTATATCTGAGAGGATTAAAGGGGCATCTCAAACATGAAAAAGTAGCCTTTCTGGATTCCCTAAATATGTACTGTTAAAAATGGAGTATTTTGAGTGAATATGATTTAGATGTTCAGAAGCTTATTCCAGTGCAAGCCTAAGTGCAGACAGAAGGTTCTGCACCCACACATCACAGTGATGTTGTCTTTTCTTAAATGCACTTGTCTTTTCAGGGCAAAACTGAACAAGTTCATTCTACCTGTGTGCCAAGAGAAATACAGGCTGTTTAGCTGGACTGAGGCTGAGCTGGGCTTTGCTGTGGTACACTAAAATTCCCATATGACAGTTTGAACTGCACCAATGATGCTTTTGTTTAAAAAGATAATCATCAGGCCTCTTCCTGATTTGCTGCTGAAGTGGACAGAGTATGTTTTTGTTTTGAATCACCTTGTTTGCTTACAGCTGAGCTAAAAGGCCACTGCAGAGTGTGACTCAGTACCCTAAACATTGGCTATTTCAGCCAGCATAGGGAATCTGAAACATCTGCATGGGAGTGGCATACATGAGATATTCCCTCTAGCAGATCCATATGCTTCTAAGGCAGCAGCTGGAGGCCAAGTAGGATATCCTGAGATATCTAAAATGGCATGAACTATCTACATTTAAGCAAATGAATCCCATCCTGTTTAAGCTGGGACTTACTCTCACTGAAAAAGGAAAGAATTTGTTTATCCACTGCCATATATCCACTGTGTGTCCTCTCAGCCTTCTTCCGTTTGTGAAGGGTTCAGGAAAAGAATAAAACTACCTCTGTGTGCTGAGGTTTGCCTTCCAACAGGCATTGCAATGACATTCTTTCTGATCCAAAAAGTAATTATTTGTTTTTACTAGTCTACAGAAAAAAAAAAAGTAATTTCAGACTCCTCCAGAGAGTGCTGATGATAAACTTCTCATATCGCTTCCCTTTCATGTCCAGGCATTTCTGATGGAAACACCACACATTCTTTTTAAGATTTTCAAGTCCTTAGAAGTTCAGAGGTTTTGTACAGCTGCAAAGGCTTTTCAGAAACCAGTAGGTGATATTGTTCTGCATTGAATTATATAGGAAAAAGGGACCTAGAAGAATCATTGCCTTATAAAAGATGACAAGAATCCCTCATCACCAAAAGAGGCCTGTGCTGCAGTAGCAACATTGTAATGCCTTGTGTATGATTTCAAAGGGGTTGAATTGTATATAGGAATTATGGTTTTTTACCTATAAATATCAGTGCTTTATATTATATCTTATTCTTGCTTTTTGTTATGTGATATATTCTTATGTGATGTGCCTTGAAAGTCAACAGCTTCTCTGATTTTCTGTCCTGTGAAAACTAGCATTATTTGCTAGGTTTGAGTAGCCTCATCAGGTAAGGGAAACTGCACTGAGATTGAGACATTTTTAAGGAATTTGAGGTTTGAGATGTTCTTAAGGATGAAGTTGGGGGGGGGGAAGTTCATACAAAAGCAAAGAGCAGTTTATCAGTCCTTCAGGCAAAGGGAAATCCCAGGTGATGGGCAGGATGTTAGTAGCAATACAGAGCTGGTGATTCCGTCTACACTTACAAAAATAAATCAAATAGTGTACAAAACCCCTGGTCCTCATAAGGAAAAAACTTCTCAGTGATTAATTCAATTAACTAAAAAAAAAACCTCTAAAAGCCACAGCTTTCCTGACCCAAATAAATGTCTAATTAGAGAAGACTGCATGGTGAATATGATTTTTAAAAGTATGTTTTTGGTTTTATTTCTGACTTTTATGTTGGCAGTAATTCCAGTTCCAAAGCTTTTATAGACTTCAGTAGAACTAAAAGCTGAGTTTTTGCTTTAGACCAGCAAAGAAAGGAATAAAATGGGCTCATTTCACTCTTTTTAGCCATATAGCCAATTTCAGAAATGTCTCCTCAGCTTTAAATAGTGAAAATTTCTAGAACTGATGATACATCTGAGACTAAAACAGACTTTAAATGCACCTCACAGCTGAAAGATGTGCTTGCTTGTGTAAATGTACTTGTAGGAGGAAAAAAAAAGAACAGATTTGTTACAACCTGCCCAGCAAGGTAGAAGTAACTTTTGCTTTTCCTAATAAATCCCTTGCAGTGAATTTAAATAAATTGATACTAGATGATCAGTGTTTATAGATATAGATATATATGATTTGTTTTTAGAACAACGTGGTTGCAAAGGAAAACAGGTATGTAGCCATTTTGGTTGTTATATAGTAATATAGCAATAAAAAAGCTTAAAGATGTCACCCAAGAAAACGTGTAAGGGAAAAGGGAGAGAAAAAGAGAATGACAGTTACATAAAGAAAAAGTGTGTGTTTATAGTCAGAACTCAGAGGTCATTGCCAGACTTGGTTGTAGTTGTTGTTTGCTGGTGTGGGAGTGGTGGGGGGAAATAAGCCCATGGAACATAAAGTCCAATGGCTTCAAGCTCTTGGCAGGAGCAATGTTTTAAGGCAGTTAAAAAAGTCCCAATTCCTGACAAGATGTAGGGGTATATGTTTAAGACTGGACTTCAAAAATACAACTTCTTTTCACTTTGTAAACTTTTCTTGCAGAAATAAGAAGCACCACACTTTCTGCACTGTGTATGGCAACAAGAAATGGCAGGTTCCTATTTATTTAACACTCTTGGAATCTCATTAGTTGTGAAATGGGACTTGAGTGCTGCCTAAAAATAAACATTTTTTTTCTTTCTCTGCTGCCCAAAGTTGCCAAACATAGATTAGTCTGGAGCCCATTTATTGTTCCTGCTAGAAGTGATATAAAATAAAAATCAGTTTTTGATACATGGATTTTTTTCCTCTCTTTCCTTCAGGCTGTTGAAGAATGCACAGAATGAAGTTCATTTCAGAATCTGGTATAAGAAACTACTGGCTGCTCTCCAATTCTGTGCTGGACAAACCCTGAACAATGAGTTTTCTAAGGAAGAAAAACTCATCGGAATTCTGGAAGACATTGCCACAAAAGTGAAAGCTGCCAGTGACCCTAAAAGAAAGGTTTGTTAAAAATTATTGCCCCTTCCATCTAAATTTCTTCAGGTAATTTTTCTGGACTGACACCTGTTTCCTTTAACGCCCTTTACATAAACAAACCAAATATGACTAAACTTGGTAAAATTTTTTGCTGCTCTGAAAACAAGTAAAACATAGATATTTAATAGGACAACTCTCATCACTGTTGCTATTGACATTAGCAGATCTTGTAAGTCATTCAAATTCCTTCATCAGTGGTTGCTTAACAAGACTTGGAGGTGTACAGAAGTAATGGCAACAAAGCTGACTAACATTTTACTGAGAGGAATGCTCCCATTCGCCACCTCATCCCAAAGTATTTGACTCCTGTCAAGCTGCAGTATTTCTTGAAAGCTTTGCTAAGAGTTGTTCTGGACAGGATGGACACATTGTCATTTAACAAAGGCAGCCGGAGTGGAATGTACTTAATATCTCAAATGTAACATTTAGCAATGAATATTGAACTCATATCTGCAGAGATACATTCCTGGCAGTAGAAGCTTGCAGTTGTCTTCTCCAGCAATTGCAGCTTTTATATTGCATCAGTACATTTTCAGTTCAAAACTGTTAATTTTCCAAGACAACTGTTGTTACTTACCTGATGTGTAAAACTGCTTCTTGCTGAAATCTCAGCAAGGCAGAGAAGGAAGCCAAATAAAAATATACTTGCCACTGCTGGTTGTCGTGAAAGATACCATGAATCTTTTTGCCTTGTTAAGGATTCAAAGATTTTCAAAGGATTTTTCAGAAAGCTCTCAGTGTTCCGCTGCCTGAGAACAGCAAAGCAAACAAGGAAGTAAAAAGACAAAAATATTTGCAAAAGGAAGATCCATGTGAAGAAAAAGAAATAGTCGTAGTACATTATACATTACTGATGCATAATTCAGATTTAAGGCTTTAATCTCGAGGCTGCAGTTACTGTGATACTGAGAAGTACCCAAACCCTGCAGTTAACACACAGAGTTAGGCAAAGGAGAGCACACCGTTGAGACAACTAGCAATAGATTGTGAAGTTCTTGGGCAAGGCAGAAAAAACCATGAGATGCAGCAGAGCAATGGAAGGCTGATTAGCTGCTAATGAAGGTCATTGAATCACAGAACGGTTTGGTTAGAAGGGACCTTAAAGGTCACCTCCTTCTAACCCCCCTGCCGAGGGCGGGGACACCTTTCACTAGACTAGATTGCTCAAAGCCCCATCCAACCTGGTCTCCCAGGAATTCTGCTGGAGTACGGAATGGGGGAAAACCCGGACTGGATTTAAAAAAAAAAAAAAAAAAAAAAAGGGAGAAGAAGGGTTGGACTTGATCTCAGAGGTCCTTTCCAATACAGCTGATTCTATGATTCTATGATGGGGCACCCACAGCTTCTCTGGGCAATCTGTTCCAGTGCCTCACCACCCTCACAGTAAAGAATTTCTTCCCAATATCTAATCTAAATCTACCCTCTTTCAGTTTGAAACCATTTCCACTTGTCCTGTCACTAGATGCTCTTGTAAATAGTCTCTCTCCACCTAAACCTACAGGTCACCATGAGCTCGTTATGCATCTAGGCTGAGAAAGCATGAATGTGGAGTAAAATCACAGTTCTTATTTTTCAGAACTGCATGTCAGTGTGACCTCATTAGCTGTTACAAGGTCACAGGGATGCTCCTGGCTCTGGAAATTGTACTGCTTGTTTAAAATACAGAAAGACAGTCAACAGTTTAAAAGCTGGTGCTGTGTTCTTTTGTGTTTCCATAATGTTTCACGTGTTGCAGGAGGTGTTAGAGGTGGAACTCGACAGACTTCAGCAGTTCTTCCAGGAGGTAAAGGTTTGTCGGCTTCCCCTGAATCCTGCGCTTGTTGTCCAAGGCATAGAGGCAGATGTAAGTCTACCTTGTGCAATGGATTGCATTTTTAATTTTATTTTTTAGTATAAAGGGGAGAGGCAGGGAGTGCCTGCATTGACTGGGAAGTGATGTTACCGAGATTAAGCATAAATCATCTGGTAAACTGACATCAGCCTAATCCTCTTTAAACTGGAGGCTTTTGTTCAAAACAGAGGTGAAGGAGCTGGTGGGGTTGGTGCTGCATGTATATCACACATTACACAGAAATGGCACCAGAGGTTTCAAACTCTGAGCAGCCCATTCTCAGCTCAGCTGCCCTGCTGTGATTTTGGGATTGGCAAGGACATTTGGCTTCCCTTAAACTGAGACCTGGTTACCATCCAGCCTGCCCAGGTAGCTCTTGGTGTCAAATTTTTTCTCATCTGAAACTCTCCCCTGTCACGTATAGTAGAAGCTAAAGGTCTAGAGCAAGGTGTCTGCTGAGCTGAGACTTGCTCAGAATTACTAAAATGTTAAATATTCATGCTCACTTACCTTTGTCTATTAACCCCTATTAAAAATGACTTAAGGGTAGAGGAAACAACAATGCTCTTTAGTGATACTTGACTTTACTTTGACCACAGTACTAAGATTCAATTATTCTTTGTTCAGAAATATTTTCGTAAGCAACATTAGGCCAGGAATAACCTGTTCCATCTCTGGAGAAGGAAAATATATCCAGCATCAATTAAAAACCAAACCTGAACAGCCATACATATTAGCAGTTATAGCTGTCTCATTACAGCAATTTGTGCTCTATTTTTGTTCTCTAGTTCATTATCCATAGTGGACTTGAGTCTAAGAGGTGCTGATCCCTTGAATTGTCTTTGACCTGTGTTTCTCCAAGTAATTGCAATTCAGCCTTGATCTGGCTGAGAACTGAGGTCTTCCAGCACCCCACAGGCTTGGGCCAATTGTGTGTGAGATAAGTCAGAAAAATTTGAAGCCTGCTGCTTCTCCCTGCTTTCAGGCTTTTTGGAAATGACTAATGGGAAGGTATCTCACCATAAAGTCATGCTATTTATACTGCTCCAGCTTGGCTGGACAGATACAAAAATGTTTAAATGTAAGTATCTGAAGAGAGATTATTTTTTTTCATTTTTCTTATAGGCTATTATCGTTCTATAAATACATCCAGCTTCTTGATTGAACTGTACGTCAGTATAATCATGCAAATTAGGACTTTTAAGTGCTTATAATTACCTAAATTTAATTCATTTTGGTGTCACCTATTGATTTTACGAGTAGCAAGCACTGCTCCCAGCTCTGTGATGCGTTATCTCACGGTAACCTTTCAAGCACTTACTGAGACATTTCAATTGACAAAATTCCATAGGGGGTTAGGATTTCATCATGGATAATGGCTGCTGCACTTTGCAGAGGTTTGATGTGTCTAGGACAATATTTGCATGCTTGTACCATGCTTTGAGATGTTCAGATGAAAAGCAAGAGACAGCTGTGTCTGGTGGGGTTTTTGTTCAAATTAGCCTCCATTACACTCCACCCTGTAAGGACAGCAGTAGCTCTTGTGGGGCACTCGTTATTTCTAGAAACCAGGCCATTAATTTACCATTGTTTTTCGTTGTTTTTCAGTGGGTTTCCCCGCCACCCCCCTCTTTTTTTTTAATGAGGATAGTAATGCCACCCTAACTCACACAGGATTTGCAGTGCTTGGCTCATTAATGCTTTTTGAAGCCCTTTGAGGTCTTCCAGTGGAAGGAGCTATAGGGCATGAGAAGGCAGAGTTTATGTTTAATTAAGATAAATTCCACATAAAATATATCACGATTTTTGGAATTTCCTGTAGCATCAACCAGAGTGAGGTTGTCAAAGAAATTCACAGGTTCTTTGCTGCCATAAGGATTGTCTGATTGGGCAGGGGTGGTTTTTTAGAAAATAATAGGACCCAGGGCTTTTCAACGCTTTACAGGTTCTTGTTAGATCAGTCTTACATACTTAGACCTCTCAGTTCCAGCCAAAACTTATCATTAGCAGGCCTGGGTGAAAATGAAAAACAATTAGTATAGAAAATATTATCCATTCTTATTATCTGATATGGAAGTGAAACATGGTGTGAGTCGTTTTTCAGACCCAGTTAAACAGTCAGTAATATCAAGAATTATTTAATTTTTGTTATCAGTGCTATGAATAGTATTTAAAGATGGTATCTTTTTCAGAGGTATTGTTTTGGCCTGATGTTTTGTGTATGTGACCTTGTTGTTCTTCTGTCTCATCTTGTTTTTCCCTGAAGTCGTGTTCATATTTCACGTCCAATGCTTTTCCATTAAAAATCTCCTTCATTAATGCGAATGCTCCAAGTGGAAACATCAATGTTATTTTTAAGGTATGTTCTTTCTCTATTCCTCTGTTTTTTTGGTATGGAAAATGATTAAAATTCACCTAATATATGTTTTAAACTTTGAACCAAAGCTGATTTGGCTTTGCTGCTCACTTATCCCTGTTATTTTTGGCACTAGAACTTTTAATGGAATATGTCGAGGCAATACACTGAGTATCACCTTTTTGAGTGATACCTTTTTGAATCAAACAATTTCTTGCAATTTTTTTTTTCCTAGTGAAGACAACCAGACTAAAATAAAAAGTTTATATTTTAAAGCTAGTTTATTTATTACAGTGAAGTCAGAAGAGATGGTTCAGAATGACTGAAACCACTAACTTTTCCCATATGTTTCTAAAAAATCAAAATACTGAAGCTGCATTTGCCTCACAGAACTAATTCTACTCCTGTCAGCCAGCACAGGGAAATGGGCTGAGGAACACGAGGTGGAGGAGACAGCAGAGGAGCTCTGTCTCATTGGAGTTTCTTGGAGGAACTGACTCCAAAACTAAACTCTGGTTTATTTTCCAGTTGTCACCTAGAAAAGCTTCAGAGTTCAGAACGGTCCATCTACAGAAAGACAAGACATGCATTTTAAAACTAGTTCTCTTTCAAAAAAAACAAAAGTTTCCCTAAGAGTGGATACTGGTTTTAGACAAGTCCATAAAATGCTGATGGATACAAAATGGTCAGTGTTGCCAATGGCATTATTCCTACATCTTTTGCAGTATCATTTTCTAAACCAGAAGTCTAAAAAAATTGATAAAAATAAATAAGAACAAACAAACAAACAGATTTCTATGCTGCCTTGATTTAAATTGACCTTTAGAGCAGCTGTGATTCTCAGAAAGGTGAATCTCAAGGCCTGTTAGGGGGAGACTAGCAATTCTGAAAGTTTTCTGAACATTTAGAGACCTGGTTCTTATGCTATTTAATCTAAGAATCACCTTCTCCTGACAGCAAACCATTGTGTTAAAGTATCTTTTACTTGTACTATAGTTCCATTGCTTATTCATGGCAGATGATGCATGCATAAAATGATATGCACTGGTATTGTACTAAATTGTCTGCTGACTGCATATGTGAGGAAAGGTAAGTGGAGAGAATAAGATTTTTTGCAGGTTTGGGTACTAAGAGGAGTTGCTTGGGGTCAGTGTTACCTTTAAATGAAAGAAAAACAGATTTGGATATTTTGGTTTTAAGATGAGTTTTATGTCTCTTCAAGTACTCGTTTCATGGCAGTAAACGTCTGTAAATTGGAATGTTTATATGAAAAGGATGCAATAAAAAAATAAAGCTCTTTAGATACTAGTAAAAGTCATGTATTTTACATAGGGTGAGATGGGAAACAAAAAATCAGGGCTGTTGTTTTCAAAGGCCATTTACTCAGCCACGGTGGAAAATAATCTCTTCATTAATTCTTGTGGCTACAGTTAAAGCCCCATTTCACTGAGATTATTGTTTGACCAACTCCATGGGGAGAGGGGTCATCACTGTTTGAAACTGAATATGAATTGTGTCATGGATAAAATGTAAATTCATGATAAAATTCCCCTTCAGCCTCCTGCAAATACCAACTTGTGAAGCTTAATGTTAGACAAACGCTGCCATTTGTAAAAAGAGTCTAGCATTACGTAGACTTTAAAATGTAACTAAATTAGGATCCTACCTCTGGATTAAATTTTCAGATTCTAATAATTACATAGGAATAATAAGCAGAAAGGCCACACTTAATCAGAGACCATTTGTTGCCATCTCAGTAGCTGCCAAAACTGTTCCTGCTTATGTGTGCCATCTACTCTGTCCTCTTCTGACACAGAGAGATAAGTAGCAACTGTGAAGAAAAACAAGAGGGATTTATTGTAAAATGAATGTAGCTATTTTGGTGGGCAGAAAAAGTCCGAATTAAATAGGAAGTTATTTCTTTCTGGTATTGAAGGAGAAAACTAAATTTCGTGTGCAATTTCCTCAGATAGGTGATGATCTGCGTCAAGACATGTTGGTTCTGCAAATTATTCGAGTGATGGACAGCATCTGGCTCCAAGAAGGACTGGATATGCAAATGATCATTTATAGGTGTTTATCTACAGGGAAAGGACAAGGTCAGTTTTAGACTATAAAAGGAACCTGCATTACATTATTCATATTTCATGTAAATGGAAGTATACAAAAATCATCCCTCTAACTTTTTTTTTCATGGGTGTCTTATCTATATTACCACGTAAAGAAAAAAAAAATCACTCAGATTTTCAACTTCTTGAGCCCTTGATTGTATACTTGCCTACTCCTGAATGCTGACTTTAATTTGTTTATTCTACCTCTCCAGAAGTACAACTGAACTCACTAGATTTTCTAGCAACTTAGGTTAGAATTTTCCAAAAACCTCAACAGCATCAGCTGGCACCAGATTCTTAAGAATAACTTCACACATCAAAACGAGGGCTTTGGAGAAAATTGGCCATAGCTACTGAAGTTTTAATCCAGAGTGGTCCTACATAGATGCTTAAATGAGCTTCCATGCATGTGGCTACAGAAAGTACCTGTAGACAAGTGATGACAGCTTTGCAGTGTTGATTTTGAAATATTACTCTTGTGATTAATGTTGCTTTGGGCAGGCCTAACTCATCTGAAAGCTTTATTTCTCTCTTTTATGGTTGTTATAGCAGAGCTGTAGCAGGGATACCAATTGCTTGCTAAAGAAATCTGCTGACAGCAGTAAGCTTGCTATTTTTTACTGACCAAATCTTTTACTGGAAATAATCCTTGCTCAAATAAAAGACTGATGTATCCAGATTACCTGCTGTACCAAAGCTATTAAAATAGAAAAACTAAAAGAAAAAAAAAATCATTGCTTTCTGAGCCACAAAGTGAAAATGGGAGAGAATGAGTGATCTGAAGGAACTAAGAGAAAATACAGATGAGTTCAGGCATGTGGCAGGTTGTTATGGTGACCTGAAAAAGACTCCTCCCTTCTTTTTAGAGATGGGAGTCAACGCTTGAAAGCTTCTGCTTCAAAGACCAACAATACAAGAATACTATTCCTGAACATAAGATTTTATATAGACTCTTTCATATACCAACAAATTGATTTTTGCCAAGGAAGATACAGGGAATGTCTCCAAATAATATTCTCTGCCTGACAGTCTCTTCCTTTCAGCATCATAGCAGCAGAAAACTTCTCAGTGTCTCACAGTTTTTCCAGACATCATTCCTTATGAGTTACAGAAGTGTTAATATAATTTATTTGCAGTTAGTGGTTAAGGATAAAAGGACCAAGTGACATGCTTGTGGTCATGCAAAATGCCTTCTTAATGCAGATTTTCCAAGTCCTAGGCTAATGCCTTACTCCATAGGCCACCTTGTCCACACAAGGGAATAGAAGATGATAATTTCATGGCCATGGGAACACAGAAACCACCATGAAAAGCGAATACAGCAGTGGTGGAATGCTACTTTCCAGACATGGTATCGGGGAGGAGCCTCTCACCAAATGAAATTATTAGAGAAAGTCCTTCCTGTAATGCAGAGTTGAAGGGTGGTGTGCCAGGGGACCACACATGGGGACGGGGACAGAAGGCTGGAAAGCCAGGTCTCAGTTCCAAAAATGGAGTTAAGTTCATGCAGTAGAGACAGAGGATTGAAGTGAAGCATTGCAAAATGTTTGGCTTCTCTCTGCGCTTCAGAGTCCCAGTTTATGACATACTGGATCAGACTAATTTCAACATATCTAGCATCCTTTCTGCCAGCTGTGATCAGCATCATGTACTGCAGAAAAATTTGTGTAGCTTTCTAGACAATAAAAACATCTGAAGTAACTTTATATTTAATAAAAAATATACAATTCTATTTTTTATAATTTTTTTAGGTTTGTACATATTCTACCCACTTTGAATCTCATTAAATTGTTGACCTTGTTGGTACCTTGAGGCAGTTTATCCACACTGTTGTTATTGGTGCTTTTATTTCTCATTCACAGAACTGCCACCTTTTACTAAGTGTCCTTTACTTTTCATTTCCAAAGAGCAAAAGAAAAACAATGCTGATCTGTATTTTCTGTTGCATTCATTATTTATAAGCTTCTAATTATGTCCTTTTTTTTCTGCATGGAGCGATCCAACAACAGGCAATATGCATTGATGGTCTTCATATCTTTTTAAAGCTGAAGATTTTTCATGCAATCTCTTTTCTGTCTGATTAGGGTTGGTACAGATGGTGCCAGATGCTACTACACTAGCAAAGATCCACAGGGAGTCTGGACTGATAGGACCATTGAAAGAAAACACAATTAAAAAATGGTTCCATCATCACCATCCTCTGGAATCAAGTTACCACGAGGTAACATGAGCTTCATGGTAATGAAGCTCATTACACATTTTGTGTTATACCATGGGAAAAAAGAAACCAAATTACAGTAGGCAGCAAAAACAAGTGGCTCAGACACGAGACAAACAAGTCACATGCATAGAAGCCAAGGAGTTGACTTAAATGCCACTCTCTTTCTAAGTAGTCATTCCTCTGTTTCAGGTGTATTATATTACATTTTCTGTAAAAATGTGTCATAGAGATTTTTTGAAATTTAGTAGTAAAGCGAAGAGAACCTGAAGTAGAAATTGAATCTTGAATGCAGAAACATCTATTTTTTAGGTCAGCTCTCTCCCTCTCTAAATATTTTATTTTATGTAAACCATACAGAGTTTTGATGAATTTCCTGTATTTGGAGATTACCATGTCACTACCTCCTGTTTTTGAAAGCTGTTTTATCAAAACTACCTAGTCATATTATACAAAAGATCATGCTTTTCATATCATATGTTCTCATGGTATCCCATAAAATGCATCTGATTTTATGAAAGTAGATTTTATGTGTGAGCGAAAAAGTTGGGAATTTTATTTATATAAGTGAAGTTTTTCCAAGGAACTCTTTCTGTTAGTTCTCTGTTGACTGAGCACATTGAGAGGCCCATGAAAAACCTTTTAATGTTTGTGTTGCTGGGACGATTTTTAGAGCCCTTTCTTGTGCCAACAGTAAATCAGTAGTGAAAATTTTAAATTTAAAGGAGTGCTTTGAGTATTTATCACTCTGAAAATGAAGTGGGTTTAGAGCAGTTTGTTAGTAGGTGTAAAGTATAAATATGTTTGATAAACTTTAGTATTTTAGAAATTATTCCATAGGCATTTTTTCATCCTTAGTCACATTTTGACTAAGAGCACTTGAATTCCTAGTATATCATTTGATTCAGTTAAACAGGAAACAATCTCTGTAGCATGCTTTTTTCCAAGTTTGAATGTTTACAGTGTTATGGTAGAAGTGCAGGCAATATTTCAATTCAAAAGTGAAATATGATTAATAATTGATGGAAAACTCGATTTCTTGCTGCTGCTGCTGCTGTTTGTAAAAAGTGCCATTAATGTGGAATATTCTAAAACTAATTTCTACCCATTTTCTTTCAATTTTTTAAGCATATAAAATGCAGTCAGATCTGATTGCACAGGGTATGCATAAAATTACTGCTGTACATTCACTTTGTACTTGCTAGTGAATGAACCTTTGTCTTCTTTTACTCCTTAATAATTTTTTACTCACGCAGTACTGCATCTGAGGTGCTCAAAACATTGATGCAAAACAAGCTTTAATATCCTCATTTTACACTTGGGTGAACAAAATCACAGAAAGCTGAAGTGTTTTATCCAAGGTCATCAAAGTGAGCAAGTAGCACAGTTGGGAAAAAAATTCAGCCAACTCATGTTCTGTGGCCTAAGTCTTGCACAGTGCTGTCATCCATATCAACCATTGCAGGAATCCCTGCATCTACAGGGAATTCCTGGATGCCTAAATAATCATTTACCTTGGCTGATAAAAGTTTTGTCCAGGAACATAAAGATCTAGATTAGGATGGTTTGAGTTTCTGTGTTACATAGCGAGCAGAAAACTATTTAGCCTTCCTGTATTTCAGTTCATTTCTGTAAAATGGGGTTCAGTTTTTTGGGTTGGAATATTTAGAGAGTTGATTATTAGGATTTGAGAAAGGCAGCTGAGTTCTGGAGAAAATAAGATCTGTGCTGTTACAGAACATGACAGTGGGTATAAAATAACCTACTTTGTTTATGAACCAAATGGTTAAATTTGTGAATTTTTGTCTAATTTTGTAACAATTGTTTTTACAATATTCATGCAGAACATTAAAAGAAAAGTTTTGCTTCCTGCCAAGAAGCTTGCTTTCCTTTCCCCTCAAAGTTTTCCATAGACTTCCAAGCATCTGTAAAGCACAAGGTGAAAACCTCATGCATAAAGTTGTTCTTGCATTGTAACTTTGAAATCTATGTATTATCTGAGTACCATTCCTACCAACACCTGTCTCTTAAAGTTTTAGCAACAAGCAAAGCATTTGTAGAACTGCTTTTTTTGTTTTGGTTTGGTGTTTTTGTGGTTTTTTGTTTTGTTAGCATCACAAACCAGTGAGGCTGCGTATTTCATGTAAGTGCTTTCATTTTTCCCAACTAGGCAATAAGGAATTTCTTTTATTCCTGCGCTGGCTGGTGTGTCGTTACCTTCATTCTGGGAGTCTGTGATCGACACAGTGACAACATCATGCTCACAAAAGCTGGGCACATGTTCCACATAGATTTTGGAAGATTTTTAGGTCACTCACAGATGTTTGGGAACATCAGAAGGTTAGTATCTGCAATAACACCCGTGGTAAACTTTAAAGAAGTGTTCTGAAATTTCACAGCCTTATCAACTCCCATTAAAAAAATACAAAGGAGGTCATGCTTCTTTTTCTTTCAGAATTTTCCAAAACGACGTATCTTTATTGTTTCTTAAAACCTCCATAAAAAATGGAGGAATGACTGGAAAAGGAATTAAAATATGTTGGAGATCTTCTTTCAGTGTAAAGGAGAAATCTAAATCCTTGTTTGGTCAGAGGTTTGAATGATGCAGTTCAGTGACCAGAACAGTAGACTGGCCTATGACAGAAGCATTCTGATGTCCATCATTTTTTTTCCTGACAGAGAAGTGGTCCTGTAATGGATCCAAAATCATACATTTATCTAGTTGACAACTTTTTCCCTATATTCAGAAAAGAAACCAAATTTTCCAAATAGACATGGAGAATAATGACATTATGACTCTGTGGGTAAATTTGCAAACTTTTTCATGGTCTTTTGAAGCTCTGCATCCAACCACACCGAGCTCAGGGGTTGTTTTGCAAATATCTGATTTACCTTTGTATCTATCTGTGATGTAACTATCCCATGACAAAGATAAATCAAATAGTGTGATCACGTATCCAAGCTCCTAATGTGAACATACTATGAAGGAATTAATTGGAATGGAATAAGAATAGATAGGATAATATAATGCCAGTATGTCCAAAACACAAAGCAGCTGTTAAAGCAGAGTAAAGAATGGATGAACGATCCCTAATAGTGACAAGATGAGTAGTGTGTGTACGTCTTTCCTCTATGTTTCCTATGTATCAGAATTGTTTGAGCTAATTGTTCTTTTTGTTTTTTTCTTTAAGCTGGCCTTTGACTGCTCTAGACTATCTCAGTGTGTTAGACAGACATAACAGTGTGGGAGTATTGATATGAGAGAAGCTGATGAGGATAATAAGTAATTCTAAGCCAGGCAGTCAAAAGATTTAGTTGCTGTGCTCAGAATTATCATCCATCATTCAGGATATGCTCCCTTAATCCTACTTATTTGCTGTGGAAAGAATAAAGCAGAACAGAAAAATAAAAACAGATACTCATGCACAGTCCTTGTCAAGTGGTGCATCCTTCTCTCCAGCAAAACTTCTTTTGGAAAGTAACTGGCATTTCCTTGAGTATTAATTTTACATAAGCAATGAATTACCTAGTTGAGTGAGCAACAGGGTGAAGCAAATATAGGAGGATAAACAACAACCAAATTTGAACAGAAATCATGTAATAGCAATAATAAAAATAGATATTAATTTTACTGTTTTACAGCTCAGTTACCACATCGTCTTATTGTCTATGAAAATAACTTAAAATATAGTCACTTCCATAAATAGCAGCCTCTTTTAACTGTTCCTCAATGCAGTGTATTGCTTATAAGCTACAGAATAAAATTATACATTTAGGACCTCCATTCATGGACTGCCCTCATGGTTTCTAAGGAATCCTTAGGTCTCCCACATAACAGCAGGTTGTGAACACCATGGGATAATCAGTTTTCCTCAAGCCTACATGCAACTGAGAGATACAGTATCAGTGACTGTAGTTCTTATGAGCTTTATCCACCTTCGTGAACTGTAACATATTATTTTTAATACAGGAACACTTGGATGTCACATTTTTATATCTCACACTTTTAAGGTTCCCTCAAAATTTGAAACTCTCAATGCTATTTGTATCTACTCATTCCCACAAGGAAAGGCCTGCAATAGGCTTAGCCTCTGGCTTCTTTAGCAGCTCTTATATTATACTTTTATTTGATTTTTTATTAGATTTTTATTTGAGTTCTTTGCACCCCCAGCATATCATACTTGTAAAATAATATTGAAAAACCAGCAGCACAATGCTGTCAAACCTTCAGAATTATTAGTGCTGACTCTTGGGGGTTCGTGTAGTAGATGCCCTACATAAACTTGTGAGGTTCTATAGGTGGCTTTAAATAATGAAAAGCTTCTAATGCAAATCCCTACACATGCAGCTGTTCTTT
>NW_016690287.1:1083284-1224504 GCF_001604755.1 Lepidothrix coronata | reverse complement strand
TACTGAACCATGAGATTTTATTATCTTTTTTCTTTTTTTTTTTTTTTTTAAATCATGCTGGATGACACATTTTGTTAGTGGTAATAAAATGTTCCTTTCGTTCTCTGATCCAGCCTCCACTTTTGATATATAATTTCATATAACTGTCTTATTCTTCATCTATTGAGTATCCTGTGGCAATCATCTTAGACCCATTCCAACTTAAATAGGTACAATATTATCCAGGTAATCATACAGGACTAGGTCAGTCGTCAAATGGTTTGGAAGAAGGTGTCTGGCTTATGGTTGTGCCTGCCATGCTTTCTTTGGCTTTTGTTTTCTTCTTTTCAGTTCTGACCAGTTCCTTTGGAACATTTCTTCTTGGTGAATTAAGCAGGAAGAGATTTATTTAAATCCTGTGCTAACTGAACTAATCCAAACTTCTGCAGTCTCATCCTCCCCACTACCAGCCACTTCCAGCACTGTCATCTGTATTTTTTCAGTCAGTGATGTGTGGTGTGAAATTTGGTGGCAAGATATGAAGTAGTCCAGCTCATGGCACACTGTAAATTCACTGTCCATTCTGTTATTTAAATATCAAGTCATCCTGATTATAGGCAGCACTCACTGGCTGTTCTTTTCCCTGATCAAAATCGCAGAGAGTCTCTTGTCTCTTTGCCAAACTAATCCTGGGTCTTGGCATGGTTTTCCCAGAAAATCTGTTAAGCTGGTTTCCTTCTACAAAGTTAATTACTAGAGGCAGCCTAACTATTCCATTGGGAAATTCCAGTTATTAAGGAAGTTTCAAAAATATGGGAAAATTATGTTTCCCACACTTTCTTCCCAAGTCAGTGTTTTCTTACACTGAAAAGTACCTAAGAAATTCTGAGCATATAGAAATGTAGAAGTGCCTCTTTTTATTTTAAAAGTAAAACATATCATTTTTAGTGTTAATAACCTAAAATTAGCGTTACTGTCTCACTGGAAGTGTTTATTTGAAAAAAAAAAAAAATTCTTTTTTTTTCAGGTATTTCTTTCTAAAACAGAAACATTGGCACACGGACATGGAAAAAATAAGTTGTACCTGCATTTTTTGGCTATATCGTATCTACATTTGTAGCTGCTTTGACAGAGGAAGAGCTGTGTGCCTGAAAGTGCTAAATATGATTGCTATGTTACATTTTTAACACTTGGACATACTTGTGAAGTGCAGGACACGTCTCCATCCGAGCAGGAAAGAATGAGCCCAGGGCTGCAGGTTGCAGCGGGTTCGTTCATGCGGGGCCATCAGTGCAAGTCCCAGATCCCTGAGGGGGTTTTGATGGTTTTGAACAGCTTCTAGGCACAAGCTGTTGTCAGGGTGTTCTGTTTGTGTTGCCTGCTGCTCAGAGTGCAGTCTAATCTCCACACTTGGTTGCCTGTGGCTGTGTCCTTCTTAAGATTGGTGCCTTTCTGATTGCAGGTCGTGTGATTGTGCCCCTCGAGGTAGCTGGCAGGTTGAGGAGGTGTGAGGGTGGGCCACCTGGAGCAGGAAAACTGATTGACAATCAGTCAGTTTACCTCAGCTCTTTCCAGTAATCCACTCCAAGAGGATTTTGCCAGTATTTCCAGCTGAAGCCTATCACTGCTGTCTTGGTTTTATGAGTTTGGGTGGTTGGTAGATTGGGAGGGACAAGAGGTTGAGAAATGGTTAACGAGGGCGTGAATGTAGTTACTTTTTTCTTTAATTGCTCCAAGGCATCTGAAAACTGGATTTCTAGCTAGACAGAGTGGGAGTAGCAGAATTCATTTAAAACTACCTTTTCCCAGGTTCAGCAAATTCATAGGCTATTTACCACTATGGGTCTAGTCATGTGGGGATTCAGAGCAGCTCTACAAAGAGGTGAGTTTATAAACCATCTCCCTCAGAATAGGGCAGAGCTTTTATCTCATCTGCTTGACAATCAGGTTACTGAAAAATGAGTTCAAAGTAAAAGGCTAGAGTGTGGCCTCTTGTTAAGTCAACGTTTCCTCATCTATGTGGTCAAGAAGAAAACTGGCCTCTGACTTCAGTAATGGCTTAAAGTTTTACTCAGCTCATAAGGAAGAGCAATATCTTGAGATAATTTGAAGCAATTTTGAAATAAGACTGAAGTGGAAGATTTCAGTCGAATGACTCAGTTTCTGTAGTCATTACATAGTGAGGGTTTGTTAGAGGTGAAAGTAAAAAAAAGGAATTTCAGTCTTGACAATTGAAAATGAGTAAATAGAGGTGATGAATCCATTGTTTGCACGTCCTGCCTTATTTTTTAAGAGGAGCTTTAGTTCTATTTGAGTCTACCAATGTGCCAAACATTCTTAATGGACAGGTGTGTGTGATGAGATGCCCACAATTATCTACATATCACCAAAGCTCATATGCTTGCCAATCATTTATATTGAATTACACAAATGCTTCACTCAGATACATTCTGAGTTGTGCTGTTTAAAGTTAATTATTTGGTTTTAAAGTTAATTATTTGGTTTTAAAGTTAATTATTTGGTTTGGGTCTGTGAGGTTTGCGAATGAGGCCTTTGCATTTTTTCACCAATACCATGAAGTCACAAAGCAGCTTTGAATCCACTCAGCAATAATAACACTTTCTAAGTTATTTGACCATCTGTTTCATTGGTCAAATATATTTGTAGTTAAAATGCAACTAAAATGCACTTCCATAAACAGAAGCAGGAATTCTTTAGTTGATGCTGTAATGGGGTCTGGTTTTGGTGGTAAGCACCTCCCTATTTCATTTGACAGCATGAACTTCTTTGCAGATTTAAAAGCAACTGACTGATTCAGACAACAACAGGAGTGTGGATTGATTATAATCCCAGACTCCAAAACAGATTAAGTAAATGATCTGCAGTGGTCTCAATTCTGATTTTTCAAAGTGAGCTTTACTGATATGAAAAAGAACCAGGTACCACAGGATGAGTTAACGCTTTTCATTTTCTTTTTTTTTTGTCTTTATGTTGGAGGAGCTGTTGTGAAGGTTTTCTGAAGATAAGATGATCTGGCCCTTCCCACTGAGAGGTGTAAAACTGTTTTGCCAGCACTGCAAAGAGAGAGCTATTGCTCCTGGGTAAACAAGCCCACCTTCCTCAGCCTCTCCTCACAGTCACGTACCACCAACATCACTTTTGCTGAATTACTCCAGTTTAGCAACATCTTGCTTGTTCTGGCAGGGTATGACTGCCAAGTACTAAGTAGAAGATCTTTCAGTAATAAGTAGAACCTTTTTCTGTTTGGCATCTTTCAGTCTTTTCATTTGTAACCACTATGATGGGATGGAGAATGTATTCGTTCATTTTTTTAGTAGAAGTCTATTGTAAAAGGTTTTGACTGTGACAAAAGTTTGGATTAGCAGTGTTTTAGAAGGGGATCTGGGAGTTATATTATGGTCAAGTTGAGTACAAGTTGATAAAATACTGAATTGGAAAGCTTGAAATGTGAAGCAATCCTTTTGCTTCATGTAACACTGGGAAAACTTCACATTCAGCTGGAGTGTTTTTAACATGTTACTTTTAGATAGATGTGGATAAGGAGTCCAGAAAAATTACAAGGAGTCCGAGAAAAGCAATTAAAATTATCAGACATCTGAAAAACAAGGCTTGTGAGAAAAGGTTGAAACAATTGTCTACAGAAGATTAAGACAGTAACAGTCTGAAAATACATTAGAAGCAGCTGTAAAGGAGACAGGATCTTCATGTTCACTTAGGAAAGAACAAGAATTAATAGGATGAAAGCATAGCAAGGATTAGAT
The DNA here is from genome assembly GCF_001604755.1 of Lepidothrix coronata. NCBI lineage: Eukaryota > Metazoa > Chordata > Aves > Passeriformes > Pipridae > Lepidothrix > Lepidothrix coronata. The sequence continues at coordinate 1,220,743 of NW_016690287.1, read as the reverse complement.
TAGGCATTAAGGGAAAAAACACTGTGAGGGAACATACTAGAACAGAAATTTGATAGGGAGGTTTAAGAAGAATTCAGTCAATAAAAATCTGTGAGAATAGGCTAAATAAGCATCTCAGAAGCATGTTTATAGTTGATCTTGTGCTGATAAGAAGAAAAATTGAGTATCTCTTGTGGTCCAGGCATATTTCTTTATGAATCTTTATGTGTTTGCTGGAGATGAACTGTGTTGTGCAGTTGTTCCCTGTTTCATTCTTCAGCGTATAAAAGGAACACAATTGCTTATGCTTTTTTCTATTTCTACAAATATATGTGATTACTATGATTAAATATTTTTGTTTGGCTTAGAGAAATAAGCACTCATGTGCATTTATTTCTTGCGAGTGCATTCTTCAATAAGCTTTTGGCTTTTGCTGCAAAGGATGTCAGCAGTCGAGCACTTCCTAAAATCTTTTCCTCTTTTATTGGATACATCTAAATTCCACATAGTCATGCTGAATACTATCAGTCACTCTTGACTCAGCCAAAATGGTTTTAAAGCAGTCAGGGAATATCTGGGGGCGTGTGGTGCTGAGCAGCTGGTTTTAAATTGCACAGAGTTCTGTCTGGTTTCTCACGCACTGACCAGATGACAGCTTGGACTACAACTGTTTTGATCTCGTTGTATTAATGTGTGTGACTTGCACTTTTCCATGAGTACACCATTGGGAAGTTTAGATTGGATCAGAGTAAAGGTCATTTTTTGTTGATTATCTTACCTGCTTTTAATATAAAGGGAAGTCGGTGTATCGTTCTCAAATGTTCTGTACTGTGAGACTCACAGTAGGAAAAATTAAAACCATTGTTGACCTTACAAGCTTTGTTAATCAGTTTACATCTAGTGCTTCATAACAAATCCTGATGATCTTACTGGTTTTCTAGGAATGCAGCATATTTGTAGCCTACAGTTAAGTCCCAGTAGATGTTCCCATCACCCTAGACCAAGTTTATTTTTGCATGATGATCTCTTCATTTGCTTGAAGTTTCCTTTCTTCCTTCCCTCTCATGACATATCATCCAAACATTTGTAATCTCCAGAGGAACTGTAAAACACATTCCCATGAAAATCTTAAATCTCTAAAAGCAGTACATGAGAAAAAAAAAAAAGAATAAACCCACCATAAAACCAGCCTTGCTTCTCACTGAAGGGCTTGAGTAAGCTCTTTTGTCACAGCCATAGTAAAGTATAAGTCTTTAAAGTCCAGGACTGCAATCAGACTCTGTCATAAACAGGAATATTGCCTTTTTGACTGATTTCTATTATAAAACCAAAGGGTTCATTAATCTCATCTGGGGCTTTAGTGGGGAGGAAAAAAAGAAGAAGGAAAGAAAGGAAAGAAAAGAGTAGTTGAGTAAGGTAGGTTTAATGATTTTGGGAGGTTTATTGGCTGTACATCTTTGGTCTTTGGTCTGTCTCAAGCCTAGTTCTCTCAATGAGGCTTTTCTTCTCTAGAAATAATGGTGTCCGACATTACAATTACACAGTAGAGGTCATTCAACAATGCTTCAATTCCATATTTCTTTGGCACACCATAAAGAAAAGAAAAAAGGCTTTTGGTCTACAGAGATGTAGTAAAAGGCTTTTACTTGAAAATATTTCATCATACCAGTTTTGTTAAACTGATGCCAGTCATTTCTTTAATTTGATGGAGGCAGCAATTTGTAATCCATACAGATTTTAGGCCAAGGGGCTCTTGTCTCATTGGCTGTTACACATATTGGTCATTGAACATCCTATGCATGTAAAGTATGACAGACCTTAACTGTGATCTTGAGGGTCTGTTTTAGGGTAAGAGATATCTAATGTTTATATCTTGTAGATAACTTCATGTGAGCAAGCTCTGTAATAGATTTAGGTCCAAATGAATATTATTATTACCAGGCCTTTGGATGCATTGCTTATCTTCTGAATAAATGCCATCATGTGTTATGATCTTGGCTGTGTGCCAAAAAGAAGGCTGTCAAAGAGATGTACTGGTTTGAATATGGAAATACAGGCTATGCACCAGGGTGAGGTTCATTTGCACATGTGTGGGGGGCGTGGTACATTGACAACATCAGGGCATGTATTGCTTTTTTTCCTCATGCAGGCTAAAACAACCTCTGTTGTTTCCTGATGTAAATTTTCCCATGTGTGGTGGACAGTGACTGGACTTGGCTGTTTGTAATTTTGCTGGAGCAATTTTTAGGCTATCCCATGTTTTTTATTTTCCAAAGGGGTTTAGGAAAGCAGTAAGGAATATTTTGCATCTGTACACAGACATTGCGCCTGTCAATCGGTTTTTCAGAATCCTTTATGTACTCTTCAGTGATTAAGCGTCTCCTCCCACTGAAACTTTGTTTTTTAATACTATTGTGAGAAATGACTGTAGTTTTCCTTCTAGTGGGTCTTGCCTCCTGTATTCTAAGTTGGTTTTATGTGTTGGGTTTTTTTAAGTTTAGATTGCAAAGAGTTCCCTTTATGACCAACCAGTTTATTTGGACACACAGGACTGAAGCTTCAGCACCTGACTAGTGCAGGGATTACCTCATGGGAGAGGCTCTGATATCACAAGGCCTTAAGCAAAACCAAGGAAATCAGATTTCTACATCATATTTTGAGGTTAACAAGGGAAAACAGGCCTACCACCTTAAAAGACAGTGATAAACGATACTGAGAAATTTAAGAACCTCGTAAAACTGCTTTACATCGTTTTACAAGCCAAATTAATCTACAAATAAAATGTAAATACCAAAATATCAGTTGTGTGTTCAAATGGATCCTTTTGCAACAACAGTAAGAGAATTGACTAATGTTGCAGTGATTACATTATGTGGAAGTTGGCCCACAGCCCAGCCCAACAATGTTAAACACCATATTTCTTCCAGTAAAGTAATTTCTGATTGCAGTATCTGTTTTCATCTCAAGTAGCTCAATGTGGGAGACTTGGCCTAGCTCTGAAAGGGCTGTGTTTTCACGGTGTGACTGTGTCTCTTGATGCAGTTGGACATCAGAAATCAAATATGAATTTTGAAAGAAAATGCATAGTATTTACAGCAGTAGTTTTGACTTTGGAACACTTTAGCCCAAGAACAAATTTGAGTTTTAGACATTCTTGAGATGGTAAAATGCTTTCAAATTAGGATTTAGATTGGACTTCTGTCCATAGATAAGTCAAGATGTTAACATTGCTAAGTTTCTGGATCTGTCTCTCTTTCCTACGGGCTTCAGCAGATTGACTTCTGTGACTCTTACTGTATCAATTTATTTAATACTTAATGTCTATTTTAAATACTACTGATAAACAAAAGATGAGCCAGAAGATGGATGAGTGAGTGAAAGAAGGTTCTGGGAAAATCTCGCTCTTGGAAATCAGTAATAGACACAGATTTGCAATTCTCTGAGAGCTACAGCACAAATCTACACAGTAACTATATAACAGTCATGCTATAATATAGCCCTGACACTGTGAACTCCTGTCTTGCATCACTGTAGTGGTGCTTTTTTAAGCGACCTTAAAACACTCATTTCACAACAATCATACAGAAAAATGTGGAAGAAAACAATTACTGTTGTGGGCCTTCACCATGGCTAGTACTACCTAGCTGAAATTGAATAATATATAAAAAAAAGACAAAAACAAAAATACCTTAATGGCCTGGACTGCTTTGAAGGTGAATGACAGCCATGGGAGGTCTGGATTTAGAGTTAGCTGCCATGTACACCGGGAAGAATTTCCAGACATAAGGATGGGAAGGTCTCAAGCATTTCTTGTGGGTAAAACCTCCAGCTGCAGCCTAGAATCTCATGACAACTTGTTTTTCTTTCTACGATAATAAAAGTCAAGCATCTTTACGGGAAAATTAGGAAAACTCTGAGGAAAACTAAAACTGCTATTTACGAATGCATCAGGAAGCAGAGTGTGTTCAGACTCGGCCCACGTTTGAGGTTTTAGCAAGAAATAGACATCCTTAAATCTGCTTCTGCATTCAAACTTCACAAGAATATTTAGTTTATTCAAGTCCATTTTGAATTAAGGGTTAACACACGTATATTGCCTTGGAATAGAGCCCTCTAATCTGTTTACATGCCTCTGTGTACACAGTTGTGGTGAGTAAATCATTGCAGTCGCCTTTTCTGTGTGAGGATGCACTTTATCAGGCCTTTCTGAAACTATGGAATGATAGGATTGTTAGCAGAAGCCTGGCTAATCTGTTTTCTTCTGCAATAGCATGCCATAGCCACAAACCATGCCAGTGATAAGAAAAAAGGCAAGCCATGTTGTAGGATTCTGCATCTTATTTACTCTAGGGTGAATACAGAGTAAATGTACAGACAACCAGTGGTTTTATATTCTGTTTTAGCTTGAGTCAGAAATATCTCTTCAGAATGGTGTATATTTAATGATAGCACCATATCTGTTGGGGGTTTTTTGTTGTTGGATTGTGGAGGTGTAGGGTTTTTTCTTAAATTCCCTTCTTGCCTAGTAGGGAGTTGATATTTATAACCCATCCTCTTTGAGAACAACTTTTAAATATTTCAATACCAGGAGAGAATTTGCTTCCAGATTCACTTTCAGGCTAGAGTCAAGAAATTAAAGCAATGAGAGTTTGAAAAGAAAGGCAAAGAAGAGCCAGAAGAGAACACCTGTTCAGTTGTTGGATTTCTCAGGAGAAAGCTCTTGCTCTAAAGCCTGTCTCTGCCCCAATTAGTCAGTGGCACCAGGCAGAGCAATAGAGATTTCCACACCGAGGAAGGGAGAGATGAAATAATGAGGAAGGTAATACTGGGAAAACAAATGTGAATAATGAGTTACAAATATTAACTGTCGTGCATGATTAGCTGTTTTCGGTGAAATTTCTCATGTAACTGTTCTCTTTTCAAGGGACAGAGCTCCCTTCATCTTCACATCAGAGATGGAGTATTTCATCACGGAGGGCGGAAAAAACCCACAGCGTTTTCAAGAGTTTGTGGAGCTTTGTTGTCGAGCTTACAACATAGTCAGGAAACACAGCCAGCTACTCTTGAACCTGCTGGAGATGGTAAGAAGCTCGAGGATGAAACCAAAAATCAATTTCCTCTGGTGTTTTCTTCTCTTTTACCATTTTGCTGCTCCCTCCAGTAGCACTGTGATTTGAAGAGGTATCAGCTGCACTGCTGGAAATGTTAGTGCTGCACTTCCTGTGCAAAGAAACTATCCATTTTTAGTACTAATTTCTGAGAAAGGAAAAACTAAGCTTCTTGATGTTTTTTCCTTTTTTTTTTAATGCGTTATTTTTTACAGAATAGCAGAAAACTGCAAACGAAGCTGGGCAGAAAAAGTTTCACATTCAGGAATTTCACTTAGCCCTTTTTCTAGGTCTTCAAAAATTCATTTACCATTCCTGTTTGTGGTTACAAGGCAAAGTAAGCTAAATATTTCACAGAGTGGGTGATTTGACAGTACATAGCAGCACTGCAGCTACAGTCATGCCATTAAGAATGGTTTTTTTCACATTTTTAGAATCATAGAACCATTTCCACAGTCCCTTCTTAGGATGGCAGACACAGGAAAGAAGGAGCACCCATACTGACACAGGTTGAAAAATTCTTTTTATGGGATTTTGAGACCACTAGGGGTTTTTATGCTTAAGTATTCCCACTGATTCATGTGCTGTGGCAGATTCCATAACTGCTTTATGCCTCTATTTACTTGTGTGTGAAAGGTTAATGATTTGCCCCTACGGAGAACAATGAGAATATTAAATTAACTAATATTTGCTAAGATGCTTGGCTAAGATATTAATCCAAAACATATGTCCAGGGCCCCATGACAGAGGGGACTGGTCTGTGCATGAAAAAGCCTACATGACCTTATAAACAGAACTCCTGCTGAGATTGGGGTACAGCCAAAAAGTTGCTCTATAAACACAACTTTATTGTCTCCAACTTGTGCTGTGGGGGAGGGGGGGAGAAAGGGTAAGAATCTCTCATCTTGCCTCTCCCATCTTGTACTTCCCATGTAATGACACAGTGAGGGATTTCCCAGTATGGAGCAGGAAGGATTGTTCCAGATCTCTTAACCTTGCTGCTAAGTAGTCACAGAGGTGCAGCAAAACTGCATTCCCATCATAAAGCACAGTTTTGCCCTAGAAGCCAAGCAGAGTGCAGTTGTAGGAGATGCTGTCCAAGTAAAAGAGCCTCTGGAAAACTCAGGAGGAAAACACCCTTGCTCTCTCATCCACAGCAGTAATCCCTGCATTTCTGAACGCTGCTGAAAACTGCATGCTGCAAATACAGCTACGTCTTCTGCCCACCTCCTTGTCCCCAGTGCAGTGCCTTTTTCTGCAGGCAGCAGAGATAATGATGTTAGATTACTCTGGGATAATAGAGAGAGCGTGTTAGGAAAATGTTCCCAGCAGGGGCTCTGAAATAACTAGCTATCCCTGCCTGGATCTAGCTCAGGTTTGTCTGTATTCAGGATGTGCTGCATCTTTTGTTTCTGCTGATCTTGTAGCAGAGGTAATAGTGCTGAGCTGAAAGTCAGCATCCAGACATGTTTTGATATTTGTCAATGGGCTGCAGCTCAGTCAATTGTATTGCATTTCATAATTGAAAAATTAAACTGGCAGCGCACTCGCACCCCATCGATGAGCACTTCATGTCAGAAGGAATTAAACAAACAAGACAAGGTTGCAAATGCCTTGTTTTTGCCAGTAATGTTTGGAAGGGTGAGTCTGGTTCTGCGCTCGAAATGGGGTGTTGGTCAGAAACTGTAAATATCATAATGTTTAATTTCCACGGGCCATTTCTAGTAAAAATAAATAGACTGTGAAGTTCCACTTGGAATTCATTTCCATTCTCAGAAATTCAGATGTTATCATGGAGGGATAAGATTAACTAACCACTGCTTATTTGTATCAGTGACAATCTAAGATTTCTCTCAGTTTGGAAATATGCATCATTAATCTTTCGTTCTCGTCCCACATTCTGTTTTCGGAGATGCTATTTATAAAACATGGTTAAAAAACTTAACAATAAGACTATTTCTATAAAGTAGAGTAGTAGAGTAAACAGAAGTAATAAACTGTGCTCTGGATCATCAGCAACAATTAGTGGTTGCTAGCAAATATAATTATGAACAAATTGAGGGTTTTTTTGGCCCAGTCTGGGAATTAATTCTATTTCTTGTTGGTAAGCAGCATGTTTCTAAAGCTGCACTGACATTTTGCTACTGGGAGTAAGAAATAATCCATGAAGTTTCCACCGCTTTCAAAAGCAGAAACATCTGTGGGAGACCCAAGAGTCTGCTGGCAGAGTTCAGCAGCATAAATGCCTGTAGTTCATCAGCTTTGCCCTCATTAAAGATTTGATGTGAACTATTATAAAGAGGGTGATTGCGGGACACAAACACCTTTCGACTAGTTTAAAGAAATGCAAACTCTATTACTGTTGTAAAGATTTTTCAGATAGAAAATTATTAAAACTGGCTTAGATGTGACACTAGAGAGCAAGTAATTGATCCACTGTGACAAGAAGCAGGTCAACTGAATCGTATGAAACAGGAGAGAGCACATACATAGAGCAAACCTAAAACTCAAGAATCTGGTGTCCCCATACAAGTCATTTCACCCTTCTAAACTCACAAACACCATTTGAGAAACGAGGATCAGGAAACAATCCCATTTTGGAGGTCCAGCCAATGAAAATGTGAGGACCATTCCTTTTCCATGGATGGTGGGCTGAGCATCACACTCTAGTCCTGAATCCAGGCCCAAGGAGAGTGTAGGTAGCTCCATTCAATGAGTCAGAAGGCCTGGGATAACCAAGGCTGGTAGGTCAAACCATATGTGTGGGCAAGCAAAGGTAGCAATGCAGGCACTTGAACTTAGGCATCTAAGTGACATTTGAATTTGCCCCGTGAGACCTGGAGTTGATTTTCAAACAGTTGTTCCATCTCTTGTCTAATTACCATCCAGAATCACCAGCCACAGTATTGAGAAGCCTCCTCCATCAGCAGACTAGAAACACAAAAAATATGCTGTGTGGAGAAAAAGGGATGAAGGAGTATAATAAGGCTCTAGGACCCCCTTGCAGCCAGCGAAGCACTGTGTAGGTACTGCCCAGCTAGAGGTTTTTTATTTTTTTTTTCACTTAAGCAAATGTCTTTCCACCTTTGACGGTACAGAGAACCTAAAAAAAAAATCCTGATTTTCTGTTACGTTACAGATCGTTCAGATTATGTTTATATCTGGTATCATCCCCCTTTCTAATGAAGGGTAAAGAAGCTTAATTTTTTTTTCCCTTTAAATCTAAAGGGAACAGGAGTTGTTATCTTTTATAAATTGGTTGAATGTATATCGATAAATAGCAGTGTGTGTCCTCCAGTGCTGAATATTGTTATTGCTCCTGCTGTCAACTCAAATTCACCTCATGGAGCTTTCTGCCTCTTTGTTCCTTGCTAGGCAAAACTCTGCGAAAACAGCAATCTAACTATCCAGTGGTAGTATGGATTGGGGCTGATACAAAACAAGATTTTCCTCATAACGCCAAAAAGAAAATATACAAAATATTGAAACTTGACTTAAAAATACTGAGAAGGTTTGAAGGAATAAAGAAGATACATGCCCCATCTCCTTTCCCTTTACACTATTCATCTCTCAATCAAACCTTAAAATAAAATCAGTGCTCCCTTTTTTCTTTGCTGTTACATGAAAAACTCAGTGGGTCTTTCTCTCTGAGCTAGACATAAATATCAATGACGAATGCACAGCAGTGACTGCAAATTCAGATACATTTCCTTCTGAGCAGTGAGGAGGACTGATTCTTTTTTTCCATTAAACAAAAAAAAGCATTCCTCTCAACTTGCTGTGATTGTCGAGTAAAATCATTAGGTTTTGAAATGAGTAAAATATTTTGTTGTTGTTGACATTTTAAAATGCCTGGAGAGAGCTGAATGGGCAATTGTGCACATTCTATTGTCTACCCTGCTCATGTTGTTACTTTGCAAGGGGAATATTTGCATTGTGTTTTGAACCTAATTTAGTCAACTAACTAGAGGAGTTCTGTTCCTCATCGATGGAGAACGATGTCGTCTCCAGAGGGCAGTTCTCACTGCCCACCTCAGGGCTCCTGCTATGAATCAATGTCTAAAGAAGCTTTTCTCCTCCACTGACTGTAAGGGGAGTGAATCCATGATCCCCTTGCAGGAGGAGTCCAGAGTAGTGATGGTGGAAGGAGGAGTTACAAATGAGAAGGTGATGTGCTAAATTGAATTAGGACAAAGACAACGCTGTGAGCATAACAGAAATGTGGTTACTATTGTTCAGGTGGCTGGATGTGGTCACCTCCCCTCTATCACTATTAGAAGGCTATGAAGGAGGCTGAGCAATTAACACCTTGAGGTTATGGTACCTGAGGAGAAAATAAATAACTGAAATGGATCATTGATTCTGACCCATGCCTCTCTCTGGTCCCTCAGTGTGAAGGTTTACAGTGCAGTATATTCACTTTAGTATTCCAGGCATTGCTGTAGCATCAGGAACACTTTTCAGGTGAGCAAAACTTTATGTTTTCCAAGAAGAACTTTTAGTGTAAAACCTTTCTTTTCTCAGCCCAATTTCACTTAAATTTCTTTTCAGCAGAACAGTGGACTAATTATCTAATATTTCTTTACTTTAAGATGCTGCATGCAGGGTTGCCTGAGCTAAACAGCATCCAGGATCTGAAATATGTGTATGACAACCTCCGTCCTCAGGACTCAGATCTCCAGGCTACAAGCTACTTTACAAGGTAAAACCAAAATATAATCTAGAAACCTTATCTTCTTCAGACATGAAGCAGTTTTTCTGTTATGTTAAGAGGTTGTAATCAGGGAAATTACACAAAAGGATAATTGGTCTTCACATGCTTACTTTTAAAAGGTCCATTCCTTATGCATGCTATAACCAGTTTCCTCAAATTTCTGGAAGAAACAGTTGTTCATTTGTTTACACTTGTATCAAGTCACTTACTCAGTGCCTAGAGATTTCTTAGGCTTTCATGATGAAACCATCCTGATTTCTCTCTACTTTTAAATGCAGCAGCTACATGCAAATGGATTTGAACTGCATAAAGAGGCTCAACTTGTTAATGGACTGTGTGAGAGCCTTCAATTTCTGCATTTTACTCCCTTTTCTCTTCTTTTGTCCTTCTATGTTTCTTCAGGCAAGTTACTTTCTCTCTGCTAGCCACAGTTTCTCCATCTGCAAAACAGTACTGGTTCTTCCTTTTAAACATTCAGCAGATCAATTACAGAAAAGCATTGTGTGTGGATATAGATACATTTTAAGCTTGATTCGTGTTAGGATAAAGAAACCTTTCCCTTGTTTGTGATAATAACTGTGGACTATTGATGAGCTGCAGGTGATGTGCATAAAGTTGGTTTAAAGCCCTCAGTCCTGATCTCTCAGGTGAGACCTCTGCATTCCATATAATTCCAGCTGTTGATATGAGGATGCTGTGGATGGAAGCAGTGGAGACTGTCTGGATTTGGAAACTCTCTTTCCTGTTTTAGGCAAAGTATGAGAGAAAACCTCCCAGTCAGAGCCTGCCCTGAGCAGCACCATCATTCTCCAGGGACAGTCTATGAATTTACACTCCCTGGACACTTCATACACGTGCAAAACAAGCCTCTGGTGCCTCCTCTGGTGCAAGTGCAGGACACATACCCAGTTCACAGCACTGGACTCTGAATGAAGGGCTCTTTTAAAATTCCAAGCCCCAAAGGACATTCCCATAAGGCAGCACAGTTCTCTGCAGGGTGCAGACTGCCTTGAGGCAGGAGCAATCCCCCTGCCCTTCAGTACAGCCAGAGGGAACAGTGCAAGGGATAAAAGAGATGAAAGCTTCGACTGGAGCAGCTGGACCAGTCTCATTACTGTTACAGGGACCCATATGAAAGTTTTGGGCAGTTTGAATTATGCTGTTTATATGTCTCCTTCCCACGTACTAGAATCTGCTAGAATCTGAGAAAACTGAGGCAGCAGGTTTAGAGAAGGCTGGAAGAGAGACCTAGAGACTTTAAGGATGACTTTCTTTGGAAAACAAGAGAGGAACTTCTCCAACAAAACTATTGTTACATTACTTTGCACACAGCATAGCACTGAGTTCCTCCTCCTTTAACACTTGTTTTTTTCATCTGCTTTCACTCTTGTCCCTTAGCAAGATTGTTATATTTTAAAATTTAATTACAGCTTCACATTTACCATCAACTCCTACCTTATCCTTTCCTTTAAAATTTTACATATTCCCAAATTACAGACTTACATTTCCACTTCAAATAGGAAATACGCACTGTCTAATTAAATTGTAAAAGTTTTGATTCTGTCAAATAGTTTGGGTGGTTGTGTCTGTCTCTCACGGGTGAAAAATCCAATTCATTTAGTTAGTGAAAGAGGGCTGGGATATACATAACAAATAGGAAAATCTGAGTCTTCAGAGTGAAAATTGCATTAGTGTCACGCGAAGCTCAGAGCTGGTGCCCTTCTGGAGGCGGCAAGGATCAGTATTGCTCTTCAGTTGGGTAAGATATGGTTGGTGTTGGCATCACTGCAGCCTTGCTTAGCTGGGAGACTGAGGATGAAGACTTGGTTCAGGACAGTTGAACCTCCATGCTCTTTCTTGGAATTGGGCAAGGTAGTTGTGGGTAGTTTGAGGGTTAGGGCAAAGAAGGTGAGGGACTTCAGAAAGAGAATTTATCTGCAGTCTTCCTCAGCCAAAGCATATGGAATAACAGCAGGCCTTTGCAAGGAGATGTGGCCCAACAGGAGTTTGGAAGTAAGAAGGGTTGATGTGCTTTGTTGCCTGGTAGAGGTTTGTATTTGGGATAGGAAATCCTGTTCAGCTCAGAGAGACTATTGGCAGGACTCAGAGACCAGCATGTCCTTCTTCCCATTAGATTAGGGATGGTGTTAAGGAAATGGAGGCTTTCAGAGTGGAAATTCCACTCAATTCCTGCACATCAACAAAATGGTTCAGACCTCTGCAGGGCTCTGGGCTCTGTTCTTATTTGAAACTGCATTTTTCTGCTGTGTTCAGTGAACTCCAGAGCTATTGTTCCAATTTCCTTTGAAATGCTGAAGTGTGGATTTGTTGTTGTCCATAGAGATCATTACATCGTGTAGAAAAGTCAGGTATTGCTGGAGTGCATATTTTGTTCATTAATATTCTTAGGATATGTTTGTATTATAGGTGCTCATTTGCAAGAAGAAAATCACTTTACATTAGCTCATGAATTTCCATGGATTCTATTTCTCTTGGAGCTTTTTTTTCTCCCGCTTTATTCTAATTTCTATTCGGTTGAACATCATTTGTGTTAAGTCGAAAAAATATATTAGCATTTTTACATGTTTAAACATGGACAGAACATCAGGCTTCATGTCTAGTAGTATTTGAACTTCTGGAAATTTTATCCAGGCACTTTCCAAAATTAAGACTTTAGGATGGCCCGACGACTAGATCCATGCAGAACTTGCCCCCGTGTAAAAACATTTTCCAACCTGCTTCTAGGAATGTTAATATCTTGAGATTTTTGGGAGCTTTGTGTTACCTACATCATCTTTATTGCTGTCCTTCAGAAAAATTCATTCTTATCTGCTTGTTATACAAAATATTGATGCTAAAAAAAAATCCAGTTACATACTTCTCATGGTCATTCTGTAGCTTATTCATCTATTTTTCAAGCTCTCCTTAGAAAGACAAGGAAATCGGAAGCTCTGATTATTAGCGCAGCTTCTAGTAGCTTTTAAATCCCTTGCAGTTTGTAGCTCCTTTTTCTCTATAATTACTTTCAAAAACACTTTATTGTTTTTCAAATGTTCTTTTCTAGACAAGGAGTGTGGTCATTGGAATGTCAAACACTGCCAACAGAAAGTTATTGCTTGTTCTAAGTACAAGGTAGTTATTGTAATCTTTCAGATTCAGTCATATAATGTATCTACTGAAAATCCCAATTTTTGGCAGTGCAAATAGGAGGAAAGTATTTCTCTGTATTTCTGTAGAAATGCATTGCTTTTAGCAATTTTCTGAGTTTGGTTTGAGCAATAATAATGACATTGCCCCTGCTGTTGTTTAAAAACAACGTGAAATGATGAATGATGTCACAAATATTCCTGGCAGAACAGTGTTAATTTGTTCTTTGCTGTCACCTTTTTAGCCAGCAGAACAACTCTGTATCAGAGTTTGGACTGTAACATAGTGACCCCTGTCAGGATTGTGAAGCATTCTGTGTTTTTACTAAATTCCTTTAGTCTCGTTCTTGATTTAAGATATGTTCAGCAATCTGTGGTCCCATTTGTGCACTGTATTCTTCTCACCTCGGGTCAGTTCCCTGTTAGGAGCTGATGAGCAGCAGCGTTAAGCCTCACAGCTCCCAGCCTTCTGGAAGGTCACACCCTCAGGTCGTGAATAAACAATGCACCAATTGAGAGTTAAACAAGAGTTTCTGTGTCTCCTTGTCAGGCCCGTGCACCTCGTGCCAAAGGAAACATCGTTGTCTCTCCAGCATCTGCCCTGAACTCAGTTTGATCCTTGAAACTCAGTTTGATCCTTCATCCTCCCTCTTTTCCCCTTCCCCTGACAACAAAGTTTCACCAGAAACTGGAAACCCATCTTACCTCTGGGTATAAATTTTCTCTATGGTTTTCTGCAGATGTCTTCAAATGTCAGGATGGTGTGGGGCACTGCCTGACATTTTTAACGCGCCTGCAAAGGGGTGTATTTAAAGGGGTATTTAAAACTGGTTTTAAGAGCATAAAGTTAGCCTAATGCAATGAATGGAGCTGATTTCAATTGATTGCAGCATGCAATCTAACCCACTCATAGAAGCCCATGAATAAGAGATGCGGGGTGGATCTGGCAATTACCAGGGAAGCTCATTGCGTATCTTCAGCAGCCTGATTGAGGGAGGTGCTGCTTGGGTCAGCTACTGTCTTTGCTTATTTATTAATGGAGTCACTTGTTAGGTATCTCTCATTGCCCAGGTCAAGCATATCCACTCCAAGCCACAAATGCCAGCAGTTTTCAGACTAGACAATTCACAGTAACTCCTTTCAAAGCATGACACTAATCTCAAACTGCAGTCAATCCCTGTTTCTCAGGTGGCCGCAGATATTTCAGCAAGAAATTTCCCAAGCAGCTAAAAAAGCACAGTGAAAGCTGATGGCATCCAAAAGAGACAAAAATACAGCACTAAACTTTATTTCAGTGGCATTCAAGTAGTTTGTAAAGATTGTGGTATATGTGCCTCAAAGGAACAGAAGGCAGACTTCCTCCTTGAATTGAAGTTGTTTGAGGCATTGTGAAGGCTGTTGCACAAACTCCACATGCCACCAGCTCAGGAGAGAGGAATGTCATCTGTCCTGGGAGAGGCTCATGGGAGGACTAGTAGGGAAACTAGACTGGAAGATGCACTTCAGGAAAGTACCTGATGTGCTCAGCATGTGGGATGAGAGTTAGTCTGGAAGCAAACCTGGATTTTAAAGCCTAGCAAGTCAAGCTGTAAAAGGAATATGATTATTGCTTGTATACTATCACAGTGGGAAATAAAATACTAAACTGAAGGGTTATCACTGCTGTACATGGAAAGGATACCAACTGTCCATGAATAAATGTCACTGAGAATTATAAAAGGTCTGTTGCTCAAAACAGTAATATTCTGGAAAACTCTGTTAAGAGCTTCTGGGGGCATACTACCCAACTTGTTTTAAAATGGAGCCTGGTAAATTCATGGATGTAGAATATAAATGAAACAATATTCATTAATATCTGAGAATCCCATGAAAATAAATTTTGCTCATTATCCTCTAAATTATTTTCAGGCCTAGATGGAAATGAGAAGCAGGATAACATCAAGAATGATAAAGAAAATTATTCTGAAGTTAGGTGTGAATAATAATTTTTACATATACTAAGACTAAGATCTTACCAAGTCAGTAATAATGAGTGTATGTGCTGTGTGGAATTGCTGGTGTGTCCAAAGAGATCCAAGCACCAGCCTTCAGAATACCAGTCCATAAGAAATGTCTGCTTCTTAAAAATCAAGTCACTATCACTAGTCACTGCTGAAAACATTAACCAAACTTTTCATCCATCTCTGTTTACACAAGCAGCCAGCCAGTCTGTTCGTATTTTACCTGATACTGTAATTTGACAGTTCTGTAGAAAGACTGAGAGCCAAATCTTAAATTCAAAGTCAATTCAGCAGGTGGAAAGCGGAAAGTCATTACTTTTCAGTAATCCCAGATATTTAATTCACTTCTCCGAGAAGCAGGTCAGACACCAATGTGCACAGTTATTACTGTGTGGAAAAATAACTTTTTTGTGCCTGAAAACTATTAGCAATATTTTGCAGATAGTGAATTGTGATTCACTGCTGATGTTACTCTAGTTAATGACAGATTCCTGTTTTCTTCTGATTAACCTGTGCTTTTGATGTCCTTCGTATTGGTCACTTCAATTTTGCTTTCTATGGACCATCAGGCAGTAATTCTCTAAGCAGTTGGGCTACCAGAGCTCTGCAATAAATAAGACACTTTAATCATCTTTGCTGAGACAGAGCCAGCTTTGGGCACAGGCAAAGGGGGTAATGGCCAGGGAGCAAGGAATACCCATGACCTTACCAACTCCTTTTCAATATTGCTAATCTTAAAGTGGCTACAGAAAAAAAAGAAGGTGTATGAGGAACTGGGGGAGTTCAAGGAGAAACTTCCACCACTGGTCCTCAGGATGAACTTTAATAAATGCTAACAGAAAGGGGAATCAGATTCCACAGCATGATAAACTGGGTCATTGAACTAATCCAGGCCAAAAATATACTGCAAAATTTCAAAAAGACACAACACATGGGTTTGATGTACCCCATTGTTCCATGTATAGTTAGGAACCAGCTTTTGGCAAAGAGGGTTCCTGTAAGCCAATTTGTCCTTGAAAGGAAGTGCAGAGAACTGTAACCAGAGCTGTTTTACCTTGCTGTGAAGACACACTCAGAGATGGCATCAGAATAACAAAGAGCCCCTCTCAATTCCTTGTTGCTGGTATGATATAAGGATTGCTGAGTGTTTTCTATTCTAACAAAGAGGACTGCATACAGACAGAACAGAGTATCAAGAGGGGGAGAAAATAATGTATACTTCTGGTTTTATTTGATTTTAAATGTGATAATTTAAAATAACTCACAGGAAAAATTTGCAACAATGACAAAACAAGCCTCTGTTTATATTTAAAATATATGATTAGCAGTCTGGGTTTTAAAAGTATTTTAGAAGCCTAAAGGACCCATGAAAAGAGTAGTGGTACTCTGATATCAGGCTGTTCTACAGAGTGATGATGTCTGAATCAGTACTAATTTACCAGCTGAGGTCTGCTTTATGTCAATTAAATTACACCATGTTTAGCTGAAAAGTTATCATGTCTCTTATAGTAATATGGCTGATTCCCTAATTGCTTTGCTATTGTATGGCCAGTTACAGATTCTATAACCTAATAGCTCAATGACTTAGGAAGTGTTTCAGTTGCACATTAAATTAAGTATGTAAGAGTTAAAAAGGAAGAGTTCACCTCTGATGCAGCCTAATTAATCAGCACTGAATTGATCTTGTACTAATATCTTGAAATTAGGTTTGTTTTCTTGTTTTACATTTGAGTGTTAATTTGTTTAATTTATTAAATAGTCTGCATGTATCTGTTTCTGGAGAATGTAATTAATAATTAAGATAATTAACCAAATCAATTCAGAGATATTTTCCTTGTATTTCATTGAGAAAAATATATACATCTTCTCAGTTTACCATGCCTGATTAGTGTATGATAAATTCACACACTATTTTGAATAAAATCTGAATTTGGAGGGGGGTGGGGGTGAGCTGGGGAACTCACTGTAGGTGGAATATTCTTTCTGGTATGGTTGCATCTGTGAAGCTACAGACTTTAGCCAGAGCATCTGAGATCATGAAAATTAGGCTAATGTGATGAATGGAGCTGATTTCAAATGATTGCCCTACGCACTCCAACCCACTCAGAGAAACCCATGAATAAGAATTTAATTTGAAATGACAGGTGAAGCATTTGCTCAGCTTTGAACAAGGGATGATGGAGATGGTTAAGGATATCATCAGCCCTGGTAACCTACTTAGATACAGTAAAAAAAAAAACTTGAAGAAAAGAAAGAAAAAAGAAAAAAAAAAGAACACAGCAAAACCCTGACAATTTGGTAGAGGTTTGCTGCCATATGGCCTGAAACTAATGGATTGTTGTTCTATAACATCAAAACCTATCTTGAATATCTTCATAGAGCTGTAGAAACAAGCAGAGAAATGGAAAAAAATTTACCATCACAAATTAATAGGTCTTAACAATTCAATTAGCAATTGAATTCAAGAGGGCAAGTGTTTTCTAATGAGTACTGCATCTTACTCTTCAAAGACCTACGATTATCTTGCAGTGTTATTTCTCAAGTCAAGTTCATTTGATTTAAAACACATTTGCAGTATATATCTACATGTATATCTAGGTTGTTTTTATCTATTGTGTCTTTTCTGATGAAGGATCTTAAAACTCCAGGAAATCAGAAGTGTGTTCTGGCTTCCCTTGCGCAGGGACGAGATGGAGGGAGATACCAGCAGAAAAAATTCTCTCTCTTCATTTTTTATTTTTTTTTTTTAATTCATCTTAAGCAGTTCCACAGGGATAGAGCTTTTAAGAGCTGGGTAGAGGATTTAGCAACACATCATGCACAGCTAAATCACAAATTGAATCCAAGAGCCTTGCGCAAACACGTGTAAGTCCACGTGAGGTTAGCGCAACCAAAAATAAATATAATAACTAGTGCATTCTCTCCTAGCTGTCAAAATGAACACATGTTGTTCAACCCTGGAACCCCTCAAAACACACGTGGAAATGTTCTGCTTGTCTCTATTGTCTGCAAGAACTCTGATGGTATCATGCTAATGAAGAATAACTGCTCCAAGCTAAGCCATGAGGCAGGCTATGGCAAGGGCACTCCTTTAAGCAGTAGAGCTCTGGGCTGGATGTGCTGCATTGCTGCAAATAGCAGTGACTGGTGTTTATGTGGGTATGTGTTTGTGTGAGGTGGGCTTTAGAATTTGTGATTTTTTTTGGTCTTGCCTCCATGAAAACAGGGATCAAGAAATGGAAGCAAAACAGGTGCATAAATAGCGCCTCTTCTGTTTGTTTGTTCTTCAGGAAAATAAAGGAAAGTTTGGAGTGCTTCCCTGTTAAACTCAATAACTTGATCCACGCGCTTGTACAGATGTCAGTGACAGGCTCTGCAAAGCCTCCAGCTCCAGAGGCTGTCCCCCAAGAATGGATGATGCTGGACACAGAGAAGTCAATCTCAAGAGCCACCATTTTGGGATTCAGCAAAAAGCCTGACACTGTATGTATTGTATTCTTTCCTTGCCATCATTGCCTTGATCTTTAACGACTCCTCTGAGAGCTTATATACTCTCCCTCTTCCTTTATAGAAGATTTACTTGTGCCACATTAAAGGGATCATGGGATGAACAGCGGTGCCATAAGCAATGAGCTACCAGAGAGAAAGAACACCAGGCAGGCAGATATTTGCAGGGAGCCATTAAGGAGAACAGTTCATGCCCTATAGTGAAAAATAAATCAGGAGCTAATTAAAGCATCCAGAAGGAAAGCATGGCACAAAATTAGGAAGCCTAATAGAAATTGGAGGCTGTTATATGATGCTTTAATGGTGCACTATTAGTTTTCACACACTGCAGTGATCTTTCAGTGTTTGAGTTGTATGCTATCCAGGCAAGTTTCTCTTTCTGTGCAGCAAAGACTGTGAATTACAAACTGAATTCTCTGGCACTTGGCACTACATTAAAGGAAGGTTTTTCTTTGTTAAAATCACCCTATATTTTCTCCTGTACATTTTTTTTTAAACATACCTCTCTGATCATTTCTCTTTTCTGCCTCTCCCTTTTTCCCCAACACAGATATATCTAGTCCAGGTGGTGCAAACCTGCAACGTGGTCACTTTCGTGGAAAAATCGTTCGACCAGTTCTCAAAACTTCACAGCCATCTCCAGAAGCAGTTTCCATCTCATCCCCTCCCAGAGTAAGGCAGCATATTAGTGAATGTTATTCTGCTGTTAATTGGCTCTCTCTGTGCTCAAATAGATCTGTGAGAAGATGCAGGGCAGATATATTTTTAGAAACACAAAAGGCAATGCGACGTATTCTATCAAGGCTTCTATTCAGCCCCAGAAGAAACTGAATCATAGACCATTGTGACAGTCTAGCTTTTATTGTTCCTTTTTTAATGGGAGGAGAAAAGGGAGAACAGCTTGGACCTGACAAAACTATTCCTGAAATCAAAGGATAAGTGGTGTTGACTCCATTAAAGGCACGATGAGGCTTTTAATAGTTTTTATTTTCTTCATGGTGCTTATCAAAACTCATAGAAAAATCCATATATTAAAGCAGTGTTTACATTGGAATATTTACACTAGATCAGAACAGAAACAAGCCAATCTCTGACACTGGCTGGCATGAACAACCTGCTTACAAAAAGATGCACATATTCCCCGAGAGAGATATACGATAATCTTATGTACTATCCTGGCTCCAAACCCCAAACTTTGTGCCTTGCATCATTCAATTTAAAATCTTTTGAAAAAAACATGCTGTTGTTAGTTGCAATAATTCTGAATATTACTTTTTGTGCATGTCTGTTCCTGCTTTTCATTTCGGAATCTTATTTCTTCACAGTTTCCTGGGACAGCGAGTCCCGCAGTTTATTTCTGTCTTACATAAAACTGCTTTTCCTTAGGTAATTATTGGCCATGGCTTTAGTAATACAAGTGGAGTTATTTTTTCTACAAATATCTACAAATACCATATACATTATACTGAATCCCCCATGAGGACAAAGTAGTCCTCTCTACACCCTCATTCTGATTCATCTGGTACAAGGCCTTCTTCAGGCTCTATCTACAATAAGACGTAAAGCTGGCCTAAAATACAAGCAGTTTACTTGAACCAAGTTGAGATTCAAGTGAAATCCTTGAAAAATATGAAGGTCTGGCATTTGACCTGAAGTACACAGCCACAAACGACATAGTTTTGACTTAAAGTCCAAGAATTTCAGATCCAAATTTTCTATTCCCTCAAGCTTGTGAGAAGCATTCAGGTAAATGGCTTTAGATTAGTTTATTCTAGAGAATCTTTCTTCTACCTGAGGGGACTCCAATTTGATTCATTATTAGTGGCTCACATGAACTGGTTTGCAGCAGCTGGTGAGAATCGAAATTTCACTAAACAAATACTACAAGTGCTTGAATCATGATTTTGGAGATATTTACACGCTAACCTTTAGGTTGTAAAATGAAATATTTAACAAGTACCTGTTCATGACAGAGCCCTTTGAAAGAAAATACATTTCTCTGTAGAAATGCACAGACCTCAGAAACCCTGTAGTGAATTTCAAAAGTAGTACTGGCCATTTTTCAGATAAATCTACTTTTAATAAAATCCTTCACAACATTTTCACAAAGAGTGTTTCAGAACTCACAGAGGGTTAATCTGCATATACTGAAGCCGTCTCTAAGAGCACCAGGGCTTTGTTGTCATAATTCAGTCCCAGCAGTAACCCGTCAGAGCATGATCTTTCTCCAAGATTGTGTTAAAGAAATTCATTTTATGATATTTCTTGATAACCATGTTTTTTAATATTAAAGTTTTGGTTTGTTTTCTAACAGAACTTCATTAGTTTGAGGCTTTTCATGTATCTCAGATTTTATCCTAATAATAAAAAACTAATTATTTCTTTAAAAGGAAATTGTTGTTATTACTGAAACTGCCATACCATATCAGACCATTAGTCTGTCTGTGTGTTACAAAGCTCCAACTCTGTCTGATGCCAGATGCTTCAAAGGAAGGAAAAAGCCTTGTTCCACAATATAACCACAAAATCAGTTTAAAAACGTATGATTTAAAAAGTAAAATGTTTATTATTACTAGAATAATTGGAACTGCTTACAGAAAGGACTTGGTTTCTGCTTTGTATTGATTCCATGAAATTGTATATATTTATGTCTCATTAGGAGAAAACAATGCAATATGAGAGTGCTTCATACAAGTGCCAAATACTGACTATATTACAAGAAACTAATGGCAAAAGCTCAGAGTTCTTAGAATCTGAACTTTTGCTGTTGACATGTGAACATTCAGCCCATATTTACAAGCCAAAGCACAGCTGCCCCAAGCAAGCCCTTGCATTCTAGCATTCTCCTTTTTATTTGGTCTCAGAGAGATTATTAATTGCGTTTAGTTATTGTTTTGCAAAAGGCCAAAAATCTTTTCACCCGGGAAAGCATTCAAGTGACATAATTTGTACACAGAACAACGTTCAAGCTGACAAGGAGGGAGTGGAGTCCTCCGTGGAGGACATCTGCACACCGTGCAAGTTTATGTTTTTCTGATCCACTTAAGGTAGATGCAAAGCTGAATGTCAGGTTGGGAAGTTCACCTCTTCTAGCACAAGAGCACTCACAAGGGCAAAGCTGGTTTCAGCCACAAATGCAATTCAGCAAAAGCTCAAAGGCCTCCTAAAGAAGGGTTCGGTGCCACCACAAGGTTCATATTGTCCTTCACTCCAGCAGTTATTGGTGCTATCAATCAGCAGTTTCTCTGTCCTCTGTTTGGCCACTGTGCTTAGGATGCATCTTCTGAGGGCCTGCATTTTACAGCCAGAACCCTGTCTGTGTGTTACACAGTCTAATTCATTTTAAGCTGCTTCCAAACAACTCCTCCCTATAATCCCTTGAAAGAAGTCCTTTTGTGCCCCAGAGGGGAACCCAGAATATTCACAGGCTATCTATGTGTGCCAGATGACCTGGGCTCTATTTTTATCTGTGCAGATCGTCTATGTCATGATCCTGGGTCATATGTCTCACTTCCTCCACTTCTTTATGTGTCCTGCCACTGTGATTTCATGAGGCAAGAGTCGCCTCTTGCTGCTCATCTGTGCAGCCCCTCACTGAGCCCCAACCCTTCAGTGCCATGAGCAGAAATAATGAAAAGTTCATACAAACATACAGTATGCTGCTGTCATCCTGGTCCCTTGCTGGTGTAATTGCAAACTAAGTTATACCAGCACTGAGTTTTTCCTCACGGTATTGCCCAGCTGCCTTTCTAAAGGATGGCCAAGTGTCCCTTTCCAATGTATCACATGCTAGACAGCTCCTTAGTCATTTGTCTGAAGCCTTCAGATGCCTCTTGAGGTCTAGTGGATAAACAAGGTTGTAGCAAAAAAAAAAAGAGGTTTGTAAACAAGACACAGTTGACTTATTTACAAGTGGGGGTGGTGGAACATGAAATATAACCAGATCAAAACTTCTGCTTTCCTCTGTCCCATACATTAGAGGACATAAAGCATAATGTTTATTATGAATCTGACTATTAGCAATCCATATCACGAAAGCCATTATGTGCAATTTAGCACAGGTAGCTTTTCTAATGCTCCTTCGACCTGAGAGATAAATACCCTTCGTCAGGGCAAGGTTAATATAAATTGATTATGTGTATTGTTAAAAATCTAACCTTTTGACTGATTTAATGTGCATTGTCTCTAAAATGCAAAGATGATTCAAGTAAAAAAAATGTGAGGTTTTGACATTTTCAACCACCAGAGCATTGGAAAATTGACATAAGGCCATTCTATGCGTATGTGATTTATTTACTAAACTGAAATTAAATTCATCTTAATAAAAGTTCAGCAAGACCATTACTTTTACTATTATTATTGCTATTGCTTTTGTTGGGATTGATTTTTTTTTTGCTATGGACAATCGTCTGTTTTCATATATTGCTTTTATTAGGCTAGTGCCTGAAATTACGTATGAGATCAGGGACCTGCTCTGAAAAACCTATCTACACTCTAAATAGCTGCGGTAAAAATGCAAGCAATGATATATTCATCAAATGTCACATTGTTTCTGTGGGGCTTTGGTACTCAGTATTCTGTTGTAAGGCTGTGTATAGCATGAGCCCTGGGCTGAGATCAGAGATCTCTTGTGCTGGGCACAGTGAAAAAAATGGGGAGGGCAGTGCTTTCCTTTTTCATAAAGGGCTAATTAGCTAATTATTTAAATATCACAAAATGCAAATAACTGCATTTTAGGTTTTATTTATTTACCTACTGTTAAATTAATGATTTAGACAGAAAAAGTGCTACAGTATGAAACAAAATATCAGCAAATTATTAGAAGAACCAGAGTGAGAGGGTAAAAAATCCTCTGGACTCTCTACCCATCCCTTCCTCTACCTGCCAAACCACTTAGAAAGTCTTGACTTTCTTCTGTTAAGTAGAGTTGGAAACATTTTCAGTAAATACAGTACAAGAGTTATGCTTACGAATATTTTTCTTTTGCAGGTTTCCCCACTGGTGGCATTTGCCTTTTACAGATCTCGAACATAAAAGAGTGAAGGATTTGAATCTCTATCTGAAGCAGCTGTTAAGTGGCTCCAGGAAACTGGCTAATGTGAGCATTTCTAGTTGTTGTTTTTTTTTTTTAATTTGCATATGATTTCTAGTGGCGTTGTACCAAATGATTCAGGAAACCTTCCATTGCCCCATTTGGGGCAAAAAAAAATTATGTAAGTGACACATCTTCTAATGCAGCTGTTTTGGGATGGAGCCATTACAGCATTCACCAAAACTCAAGACAAAGACAAGCATGATGGAGAAATAGTTTATTAGACCTGGCAGGGCATTTTTCAGAAAAACTTTTCTTCCTTTGCTGCCATCGAAAAGTAGTGATTCACTGAATTTTTGACAGAAAGGAGTAGGTTCTGAGGAATGTAACGTCTAAAAGAGGAGTAAGCTTTGAAATATTGAAAAGTCTGATTTTGACAGCTGTTAAATGAAAAGTTCCATTCTTTCAGCCCAGAAATACCCATTTCAAAATGTGGTTAACATGTAGAAGAAATTGTTTTGCAAACATAAGACCAAATACAGACTGTTTCAATATTATCAGAATGATACACTGTGTCCATTAAAATTGGGGGTTTCTCATTTTTTATTCATTATTACCTTCTGAGATTTGAGGTTAAATGGTAACAAACATTGCCTTTTCATTGTCTGGGCCAGGACAAAGCCTTATGCACTTCAGCATCATAAAAGCCATGGCTGAGAGTAGCTAAGGGGCCTCTGCCAGGTGAGCCATGTCATGGCCTCAGGCCTGCAGCTCAAACTGGGGCTGCTTTGGTTTAATAGCAGAGACAATCTAGGTTACCAAAATAGGGTATGACAGGATGTTTGTTCTCCAAAATTTCAAGCATCTTGGAGGAGGAGAAAAATGTTTACTATCTAACTATAAAATTTTCCCAGCTGTGACTGTGTAATGGAGATTGAAGAGGAAATTGTCCATATGCAAAACGAACAAGATTTCTCTTATTAATATGAATATAAATTCTGAGCCCTCTGTTGAAATTGAGAAGACTTCCAAAGAGGATAAAAACTATCTGTTTCACAGAGTTACACCTAATTTGGTACAAACAGCTGATTTGGGTGCTTGGCTCCCTTGGCTGAACCTGCCAAATAATCTGCACAAGTATGGGTTGATTGTTGTGCAATTAAAACATGAGAAGTCCCACCTCAACATGAGCAAGAATGTCTTTGCACTGAGGGTGGCAGAGCACTGGCACAGGCTGCCCAGGGAGGTCGTGGAGTCTCTCTCTCTGGAGACATTCCAAACCTACCTGATCCCATTCCTGTGTCACCTGCTCCAGGTGCCCCTGCCTTGGCAGTGGGCTTGGCCTAGATAATCTCCAGAGGTCCCTTCCAACCCTCACTATTCTGTGATTCATTTCTGACGCTCACATTCGGGTCGTGGGTTTATTTTACGTTGGCGCCTTTTGGTCACAGCTGAGGGAAAGCTGATACAAGCCAGTGACCTAGAAATGAAAAGCTGGGTATCTTCTGCTGTGCTCTGGCCTGCTGGAAGGTACACAGATTTTCAATTTGGGCCAAGCACTGCTGTGTAGAAGCCTAAGCTTCAGCTCAAAAATTATACTGCTTAAGGCCCTGGGATAGCAATGAAAATGTTTCCCAGTCACACACAGAAGCTTTGTTCTCCCTCCCACTCCATGGTCTGTGCATGGGTTAGTGATCAGCCAGAGCAGGCTGCCTTGCAATGGGTTTCCTAATGCCCTTCGTGCTCCCTTTATGGACCTGCGGCATGCACCCATGGAGCTGGGGATGTCCTCTCAGCACATTGCTGCTGGGACACTTGGACACAACCACAACTAGGGCAGTCGGAGGTAACTGTGGGCAGATCTGCCTGGGGACACGTGCTGTTGTGGCTCTGAACAAGCCCAGGGGGGCTATTTCCAGGCTGGTACAGCTTGTAGCACTGAACCATGAGGAGAAGAAAGCAATTCTGTGCCCGAGGGCTGCGCTGCTCCTGGTGTGCTGGACTTGGAGGGCACGACAACAAACGGAACAATGAGCAGGTTGTTTCCCTCTGTAAAGTGCTGCTGCATGGGGAGAATCGTCTTGCTTACCCCCGTGCAGCTAACCTGCAATTCTAGATGGTAACCTTTAAAGTTATTGATACTCCATAAACATTGAATCATTATTTTTACTTCAATATGCTTCTCCTGCTGGGAGATGTGAGAAATTTAGAAAATACTGACGTGTTCTGACCCACTTAGAACAAGGAGATCAGCCGGTGGGTAATTTCCTTTGTATTCTTTTTTTACTTTTCACTTTGGTATGACTCTTTTAAAAGTGTCATGGTGTCTTCTTGGCTTTAGCCTGAGCAGAAAGCCAAGCTAGGAGGTTTTCTTGATAAAAATAAATACAATTGTCTTGTCTCTTTTCATGCCTGTGACAACTTTGCAGCCAAATTTGCCCTTTCTCTCAAATTGCCGAGGAGCCTGGCTGAAACCATTTAGTGAGTTGTCTGTTCTCAAGCGTTACCAAAGTGTCATTCCTATGAAATAGTAAAACTATGTAGGAATAAATAATTAATTCATAAATTTGTGAAGAAATCTGGTAAGAACAGATGCCCGTAGGGCAGAGTCCCTTTTACTTTCTTGCCCCAGTCTTTTCTTCCTGCTGAAATGTACCTGTACTGTGTCGTAGCTGTACTGTAGCTGTGCAGAAGGCTGGAGTATTGTCTGAGATGGAGAGAAGAGCTTTTATTTCATTACAAAATACCCTTGTTATCACTGTAAACACATTACCCTGATTGACTAGACACCATTTTCAGCTCTGAAAAATTTAGTCCAGTCCACACAGTACTTGGTTCTACCAATTAAGTAATTATAAATCCTAGAAATGAAGAAAGAATCAGATTATGTCCAAATTCCTTCCTCAGTCATGCTTAAGTGCATCCTTTTTAGTCCAGACTAAGTTCTGATTATGCTAATTGTATTATAATTAAGAGTATGTCAGAATGTCACTGACCTTTTCTGCTAAATGGTTGGAATGAAGGAGTAGTGATGGAAAACAGCTGCCTTCTCATTTGCACTGAGCTCAAATGGAATGAAATGTTTCTTTACACCCTTCTTTAATATAGGAACTTTTCCTTTCTCCATCACTGAACTCTAGTATCAGATCCAACAAATGCAGACACATCAGTTGATGGAGATACTTTTTCTTGGACCAGTTTAAATGCTTAAATATGCTCATGCCCATCCCTAGTCACAGCATGGTTTTTAAGTCTGTTATTTAACTTTGAGCATAAGCCTCAATCACTGACTTCCTCTTCGATATTTGTTGAAGAATTGCCTGGAATAGGAATGATTTTCTTAAGTTCAGGTTAACACTGTTATAAATAACTCCACCAGCAGACTGTATACATGAACAACAAGCTGTATTCATTACATCAATCACTAAAATGCAGAAGCTGATGCACCTTCATTTTGCACTGAGTCAATTAGGACAGGATCAAAAATAGGTTTCAGCACCTTTTTTAAATTTTGTTCTACTCCTCCCAAACCAGTGGCAATATTTATGATCACAGTGTAAGAATATTTAGGTTTGGGCCAGTTGCACCATTGCTGACTGACTCACTGCCTGCATACACTGAAGTACCTGGGTTTTCTAGATCTGCAAGGCAACATCCCCAACAATCTTTAGACTTCTGGAGTTTTTCTTCATGAAATGGCAAAACAACCAAGCGATGTCACCAATAAGAGGTGAAACATCAAAACCCAATGAATTGAAGGTTGGTAACACAGAAGACGATAAAAATATATGTTCTCAAAGTGTAAACAAAATCTGTGACAAAAGGCAGCTGCTACTGACTACTGTTACATTTTTCTGTTTCGCTCAAGTCCAGCTGAGCGATGGGCTGAGTGGAGATTGCAGCCCAAATCTCCTAATATGAATTAGGGCTGCCCTGGTGGCTTGTCATTGTGTGGCTGTATTGTAGAAGGGTTATACATTGCCTGGGGACACAAAAGCAAGGTAAGGCTCCATTAATTTAGTCTGCTTTTGGCCCTGGTGTCAAACAGCAGCATTGACAAAACCAAATGTCTTCATGCTTGTCTTGGAAAGACAACTTGCACATGGCTTGGGCATTGCAAGTGAAAAATCTAAAACTGACCCTAAAGCAATGTCTTATATTGCAACTATGTGCATTTGGTGCCCTCAGCCAGCTGGTAACATTGCATGGATAATCTTCCCATCTCTCATCATTTAAAAGATGTGGTATTTAATTTGTGGATATTATATGGTTATTGACATGATAACTATAATATAATAACTGGCTTTTATATAGTTATTGATAACACAGCTCAGACACTAGATGTACACACTGATCTTGCAAAACTACGTAGTCTTAAATAAACTGATGTTATTTGTCCCACATCTTTCACATTTCTGTGAAAATTTGTGATTTGTTTTCTGTGCAACTTCAGCGGGCTTGGATATTTGAGGGAGTTGGTTTATCGTGGTGAGGGCATTTGACAAACATAATAGTAAGTGCAGGTGCACAGTAGGCTAATCAGTAAAAAAAAATAAAATAGGTCTTTTGGGGTTCGAGTCTATAAAGGTTTTCCTGAGTATCCAAATTAAGTAAGGACTTCGGGGGCAAAGATAAATCTAATGCAGGCAGGTAGGCAAACAGTGGCAATGTTTCAGCTATGGATAGGTTCTATAAACAGCTTTATGGTGACTTATAGGCTGTATAAAAGGGCTTTAAAGAGGGTGTAAATGGAAAATGATTGTAAATTATGTTCCCTCATTTTCAAGCGTACAGTAAAAATGAGGACCGCAGCATTGTTCTAGAGTGAGTAATGTTTTACACTGTAAAAGTAATCACGTTTGATAAGAGCTTCCCATATTTCATTTGCGTTTTATTCGCTGGCGCTACTCGGGGTTTGCAGAGACGAGAAAGCAGCTCCCACAGTGCCCGTGTGGGGGCACAGAACGTGGTGGTACAAAGCTCCCCCCGAGGTGTGTGGGTCCCTTGAACTCCCACCACTCCTGTACTCCCGTGGCAAGGCATCCAGCAGATCCAAAATGGGGAGGGTTCAAAGTCCTCTCTTTTCCGCTGTCCTTTCCTGAAGTTTTAACAGCTGCACCAAGGTCAGCTTTTTCTGGTTTCTTTCTTTCCTGCTGATTCTCCATCCTGTTAAAGTACAACAGGCGCATGGGTGTTCTCTGACCCCAAATCTACTCTAACACAGCTGAAAAGAAAGCTGAAAGCAGAGGGGAGGCTGCTTTTCTTTCTATCAGAATTAAATCTGGTTTGAAATCTGGCTGTGTTTCGCTACCAGCAGAGTGCTTTTCTAGTTAGTCTCTGATGGAGAGCAGTAGACAAATTCTACCCTGCTAAACTGGTGCAGGGCTGTGCCAGTCCCCCCAGTGCCACTGAAATTGTTTATCCTAGTGTAAGTAAAGGTGGAACTTGTACCTTTTGAGTTTAATGGCTGAAAAAAAGGGGATGTGTGAGTTCTAACCAACTGGCTCCTCCCCTTTAGGCTAATGCTATCGGGTGACCTGCAAAATATCAACATTACCTATTAAAGCCTGTTGTCTTCTTAGGTAAGAATGGTTAGACAAACTATAGGAGGCATTCCAAGAATCCATATGTAGAGAATTTCCATTTGCTGATTTAAAGGTAAAAACTTCAGTGGGAAAAGAGTAAGTGGGTGCTTGTGGTCATCCTCAATGCCTGCATATCTGCCAAGACCATCACAGGGTCTCTAAGATTCCCACCAAGGGTCACATTTTCCTAAAAAACAATTGCTTGTTTAGAAGTGGGCTCTCTCCACTTTATACAGTGTGCCTGTGGACATACACATGTTCAAAGCTCTAATATACCTGTTTCTATTCAGCAGTGTAATTAGATGGATGCTTAATTCTGAGCTTGTACTGTCCCATTAAGTGGGGTCCAACTGATCGAAGTCCCACCGATTTGGGAATCACCTGAAAGTTCAGTGTGTGCTTTGGAGCTCTGCTGACACAGGCTGAACTTAAGGTACTGACACGCTTTGTTGGTGGAAGTCAAAATGGTGGAGTCCTGCAGCAGGTAGATTAGCACAGTTCAGGGGGAAATTGCTGTCTTATGAATAACAGCGTGCAAAATGCTTATCTCCCCAAACACACAGGAGACATCCCCCCCACTGCTTTTGAAGCACTTAGCCCTGGACAGCCTGCTTCATCTGCCCCTGCCACATGACCTGTTCCATTAGGTTTCTGCATTCTTTTTGCCAGCATTAACCTTGCTGCTTCCTCCTGAGCTTCAGTACCTGTTGAGTGCAATGGATACACAGGCAGGGAAAGCTTTGCAGTCAGTGCTGTGGCACCAGCACTGTACATGCCTGTCCTGTTCCTGCCTGTTGTGAGATCCTGTCCTGTTCCTGTTGTGAGATCTGCCTGAATTCCACTTCTGTACTTAAACCAAACGTCTTTTTTTTTTTTTTCAGAGTGTTGTCTCCTTCAGAATGAGATTTTGGAACTATCGCCTGAAACAATCCTTGCATCTCCTATTTACAAACCTCTTGGTTCACGTATTTCCATTTATTGCAGAAAGAGTAGGTGGAGAGGAAGCAGAAAGAACACCATGCTGCTCAGCGTGGAATTTTTTATTTCTCTTTCAAGTCAGTTTGTGTATCTTTCTTTCCAGCTCCTGCCCACTTCTCTCAAGATCTTTGAACTTGAAGGGCTAGAGTTTCTCTGCTTATTTTCATGCTGTCAAATAAAGGCTGGTCTGCTAAAAATATACTCTCAACCCTGGAGATTTCCTGCACATGGGATTTGTGCTGAAAGAGGGAATGAAGGTCCCACAGGGAATAACTTGCCTGTTTAAAGCTTCTGGAAGCTGAAGCAGGTGTATGGGCTTTCCCCTGTAAGCTGTTTTTATCAGATGAGAGAATAATCAGTCATGCTCAGACAGGCAGGTGTATCAGCAGTCCACTGCTAATAGTTTAAGGATTTGTCATTCAGTTCAAGGAAAACAATTCTGTTGGTTTCTCCTGTTTTTTTCCCCCTGATTTTTCTTTTAAAGAAAATATCAGAGTGGGAGGAAAAACTCCAACCAGTAGAATGAAAAATAAAAGGCAACTGTTAAAGTAAATCCCAGTTGCTAAATCTTATCTCTACAATGAACACATCTTGTTCCTCTGTCTGCTGTAACCACGTTAACTCCTCCCTAGCTGCATTTGTCAGTACCCTCTTCCTTTTCTTTTTCTCCTTGTGCAAATTACACCACATCTTGTCAAAGTGAAACAACACAAATGCTACATGAAGTACATCTTCCCAATAAGAGACACATTATTTTCCACAGACTTGAAAAAAAACCAGTGGTGACGTTTTAATGCTAGAATCTGAAAAGTCTCTTGTTCTACCCATTCATTACATTGTCAGTCCAAGTAACATCAGCATGAATGTAGCAATTCTAACCATCCTAAAGAATGGCCATTCTGATACACGGCTTTATGGAAAAGCTAATAAAATGCAATTACTGTCCACCTTTGATTCAGAGTCATAGGAGTCCATTTCAGAATTCACATTTTTATTGCCTTGCCCAATACTCAAATCTGGGGATTTGGTTTATTGTTTTAATTCCCTACAGCTGAATGTAACTACCTGTTATCTATGTTCACTAGAGCAGCACAGGTCAATACATAAAAATAAAAGTTACAGTGCAGTGCATAAGGTGGATTACTCTTTTAAACAGGATGGTGAAATATGATCATCCCTTTCACTCCCTGTGGGTTTCTGGTAGGATTTAACTCTGTATGGAGCTTTTCAGTGTAAGTGTCCATTAAGCTGACATGTGAGAGAGATTTATACAATACCTAAGCCTCAGGGGGGCCCACACGATGCTCGGGGTCGGTCCCGTGCCAAGGACGAGTTTCGTGCTGACTGCACAGGACACAGCAAAGATGGGCTCCTGTGTTTGTGTCACAGATGGGCTGCTCTGGAAAAGCAGTTGCAGCTACTGATACAAATCTTGAGCTACTGGAGATCAAGCAAGAGTGCAGATCCATGGCCCACACAGCACACTGCTGTCTGGAAGTGTGTTGGCAGAGAGGGGCCAGGTAGGCACCAGTGCAGCATCCCTGGGACAGTGGTAACAGGGACCATTGTCTTCCCAGTGCCTGAGTAGAAGTCATTATGGTTGCCCATAATCGTAAGGGAAAGGCTCCCTTTTTTTTGCTAAATCTAATATATACATAAAAAAAAATTAACAGCAATCTTCTTTGAGGGGAATAATTTAAGGCCCAGAGCACAACATATGGTATTACCTACCGTATTTTTATTCTCTTTCAGAATGAGCTTGTACTCAGCTTCTTCCTGAATTGGTCCAAAAATACCTCGGCAGAAAATTCATCATCTGTGACCTTAGGTATGTGGATTACCCATTTTTCTTTTTTTCCTAAGAAGGACTTCTTTAATAATATTAAATACAGTAAAGCAAAGATGAGTCTAAAGTGTTTAGGCACCTTTATTTATTTTTTTTTTTAGGATGTAAAGATACCATCAAATAATTCCTAATTTCTCAAGGTCTCTGAAAATGTGTTACTAATGTCACCTGTAGCTTTCTTTCTCTTTTGCATATTCCCCTCAGCCTTGCTTCATTTCTTTTTGAATAAACATGCCTGTATGCAAAGCAAAAGTTTATTTACACAAACTGTGGCAGGTTTCTTGTTCTACAAAACAAAATATTCGTAGAAGAATTTGGAGGAAAGGATGTGAGTCATGACAAAGCACAATGTGTGCTTGCACAAGCGAAGAAAATCAGGGGTGACTTCTAAGGTAATTTTCACCATGAGTGGAGCAGGTAAATAAGAGAACATTATGCTAATGATTAGGCATACATTATTAATGACAGTAGTAATTCACTTCTTGCTGAATGAGATGCTGCACTATTCCCTTAGCCTTTGTAAACACTTAACCCATTTTCCTCTTCTGTCCAGCACCTAATTTAATCTAATTTCTGACAGTATTACAGCATTAAGAACCAAAGCATAAACTATAAAAAGTAAACTGTGAATGTTTATTGTCTTCTATTGCCTTAGTTCTGCACTGAAAATAATCTTCCATAGTCAGTTTTAGGCAAAATAAAATCTCATAAAGAAGTCTGCAGCTGCACTCTGCACCACAACAATTCAGCTGGTTGCTATGTGCTCCAAGTGATAGGATAGTTTCCAAGATCACCAGTTTTCCACGTTTCAGAAAGGAGCACGAGTATCTCTGCATAGTTAGTTTGCATGTCCATTAAGTTAATTTAATCCCTCTACAGACCAAGGTTTCATTATCTCTTTTGCTGAGACCATTTTTTTTAATCCATCAGAACAAAATAAATTCTATTTTTTCTTCTCAGCCTTTGGAAGATTCCCCATGTGTAGAGTTTATTTGATTAGGGCATGCCATTATCATATTAAACCCATTATGACTATTGAAAATTACTAATGGTTGCTCTAACTTTTACAAAGGATCAAGGAGATAATGCAAAGATGTCCTAGGTGTTAAGGACATAAAAGGCTAAATCTCATCACATAAAATCCAAACCAGAGTTCAAATGGAACACTTAGGCTGGGTCCACGGTGGGCTACATCTCTCTGTAGCCATCTTTAACCAAAGATATACAGATGTGAGAGTGAGCTGCGGCACAAGGGAGTTAAAGTCCCTGGTCTTTGGAAGAATTTTGACATTTCACCAATATTTAGGTGCCTAGCTATTACAGAACAGATGGATGTAAAAGTCTTATGCAAAAGCATGAACTGAGTTTGTGATAAAGCTGAGAAATAACTTGCAGCCTCAAAATTCCTTCTGTGGTGTCCTGAGCTGATATAGTCCGAAGGATAAGCCATAAGCCATTTTTGTTGCCAGTGACAGCAAAATCAAGGAAGAGAATGAAGAAACAGAGGCAAAAATGTGTTTAGTGGGTGTTTGATGGAAGCTATGTGACAGGTAACCCAATCTGCTCGTTCACTATACAGTTAGTGGAGGTGAGGGTCACATCCTGGTCAAGGAAGATAAATGTATCTCTGGCCTCAAGCAGTGTGGTTACAGGGGGATTTTTTTTTTTTCCTTTTGAAGAACTCTGCCCTTTAAAGTTTGGATACTTCAGTTCTAGGCTCAGGGCAAAACCTTTCTTTAATACGGGAGAAAATAACAAGCAAAACCCAAACTACAAAAACCCCAACTCCCTTTAGCCCAGAAAATTGATCACTATCATTTATTAGAATAAATAGAATAGATAGAATGCCAGTAGCACACAAGGCCCAAATTAGGACCCAACTAGCTTAGACCTTGTAAAAACAGAGAACAAGAAGCATGGGCTGAGTTGCTCTGGGTACCGCACCACTTGTGGTCAGCAAGGAAGGGTTGACAGTCAGTTGTAGTGAATTGTGGAAGAAGATGAGCTTAGCTGTAAGTGAGCTACCTCAGCTATCAGAGGAACACCTGCCATACTTGTGCTAATCACCCACTTGAAAAATTATTTTCATATATGTTTGTCTATTCTTCTTCTGATTGTCAGACTTAGGCTGCTGCCATACCCTAGTGAGCTCACTGAAATCTTTGCTGCAGGGCATTTGCACGCAGTTGTTGTCCAGAGAAGACACAAGTCCAGCTAAGGCAGGAGGTGGCTGATCATGCCAAGCTGCCAGGTAGCAAACAAGGAGTTGCTGGGAAGAGCAGAGTGGCCCTGGAGGCTCTTGCTTGCTGAGGGTGCTCAGAAAGTCTTGATTTAAAAGTAAACTCTGTAGTAATGCCAGAGTCAGTCTGGGGAGGAATTAAGTTCACAGAGCCTGCCAGAGAGAGGTAATTACCATGAAAAAAAGTATGTTCTTTCCCCACAGATATCATTGCTTTCCAAGGTTATGAGGGTCTTAATATTAGTCCGTTTTGAAAAATAACTCAGGTTTAATACGGGCTGTAGCTTTGCATGGATGTGGTGATTTCTCTCTTAGCCTTTATGCAAGCAAATAATCTGTCTCTTAGTTAGGATCAATATAAAATAAAATTAATGCACAATAGGATCAGGTTATGAATTTTGATCAAACTAGCATCTTTCTCTTACACTGCTTTAATTTATAAATGTTGTAGGTAATTACACTTACTAAAGTAAAATAAAAATTAAAATTTATGAATTTGTACTTTGCTCCTGGTGATGAAGAGATTAGAAATCAATGCTAAATTTATTTTGACATGAATACTGAATCAGTGCTCCCAGTGCGGTGAATTCTGAATTATACTGAATATTGTCAACATTTCATTATACCAAGCTCACTACAAGGCAGTGAGAGCAGATAGAACAGATATCAGGAATGATTTCACAGACAGCCTTTCATAAAGGCCCTTTTAAAAAAAGGAGAAAGAAAATGTATCAAAAACATTTTTATATCAATCTTGTTTATTTTTCTCTCGAGTTTATATCTCCTGAAAATATTAATAATTCAGACTGTATTGGTTTTGCTGTGGGTTATAACATTGTACAGCCCAGGACCAGTTCTGACATGTAATTAGTGCTCCATGGCTTTTTATGGATTTCTGTGGCTTCTGTCCTTGTAGTACAGAAGAGGGACTGGCTCCATGTCCTTCTAAAGGAAGATCCAAGCTTTCCAAGAGAACTGTAATATGATATTCCTCTCCATGCAGAATCACAGTCCTCATGAGTAGCCCCTGAGGAGAACAGGATGTTTTGCTCATGTTATGTAGTGTTTTGATCTTCTGAAGTTGCTCATTCTTGATGTAAAGCTTCTGCCACAAGTTGTGTTCCTGATTTAGTCACATTTGGACTCTTTTGCTGGCCATAAGTACCTCTGGTTGGCTTGGAGAACAGAACCACTGAGATAGTCAGTGTATTTACAGCTGACTATATGAAGTCAGATACATTGGAGGCTCATAAACCCAGCTAAAGCAGGCAGATGGTTGGCTTGGGGCGTTCAACCCTAGCCCTGGAAAACCAAACAGGTTCCAGTACTCTTTGATGCCAGATGTCAAAACAGGCTGTCACCAAGAAGAAAGGTCTAAGAAAAATCTGAGGGTGCAGAATACAGAATAATACTGAGCTCCCTAATGGCAGTGTGTTGACACTTAGCTAATTAGTTTTTCCACATTGCTTTGCAGTTCACGTGTGAAATGCAATGTATTATTAAATTATAGTTTCCCTATTGATTTTGTTGGTAGCATCTTCCTCGCCGTTTCCATTCCTCATACATCGTGCAAAATGTAATGCAGAGCTTATTTTAAAATGCTGCTAATGGAAACATTGCACAAATGATAGAATGTGGAGCTGGTAGGTCTCCAACGTGCAAGAAAAGGCCATCTAGATAAAGAAAACAACTAACTGCATCCTTGACCGTCGTGAAGATCATTTGACCTTCAGTAGAAATCTGAAAGCCAATTGCCTTCATTTTGTCATTTGAAAAGATGAAAGGACCCACAGTTTTCTCGTGTTTATGTTACTTGATAAGAGATTATAAACTGGCAGAGTGTTTGAGGTTTTTTGGGTTCTCATTGGGTGTTTGTCAGCTTTTGCATTGACACCAGTGAGGGAAAATCAATCCCTGGGAGGGGAATCTTGCTTCAGCTGTAGTCAGTGCAGCTTTGTCCTGTATCTACAACAAAGCAGCATTTGGTCTTTGTCTATAATGGAGTGCAAGTAGAGCATGACACTTCCTAAAAATGTAGGGCCTGAGTTCAAGTCCATCTGCTCAAACTGGATAGATCAGAAGTAATTGTTGTATTTGTATTCTATTATCATTTGAAGCTAAAATCACCTGGACTTCAGAGAGGCCATGACTTAGCACTGAGTGTGGGAAAAACTAAAATATACCAGCTAAGAGTAACTCGTTTTTATTATAAGTGAAAGATGTTTCTTCCATTTTTATCAGATTTCCCATGCTCTCCTTTTTTTTTCTTTCTCTTCCTTTTATTATTTTTCATTTGTACTCTATTTATCACATAGTAAGAGCAAATATTTTGGTAGCTATCATCCCATAGAGTCTGTTTCAGACTTCATTTTACGTATTCAGCTAGAAATGCATTTTCCCCTCCCATGTTTCTCATGAATTTCAGCGTGGTTAGAAACGTATTTACATTTGTTATTTTAAAATAAATAAATAAATAAACAAACAAATAAATTAATTAATTAAAAAATGGCCAATTCCCACAGAGAAATTCCTTAACTGGATATAAGCTCCACACTGGAAAACTTAAGTAATGCAAAAAAAAGGTGCTGGTAGTGCTGGTAGGAGGGGGAAGGCACAGGGATCCTATGGATTCTGACGATGTAATTTAGCCTCTGAAATGCTTAACTGCTCAGGGTGAGTCACTGCAACTCACAAATTAACAGAGCCCCACAAGTGAATTGTGCCCTTACACTAAAACACAACTCCCCTTGTGTTATGCCGTGTGTAATGGTCTAGGA
This sequence comes from Lepidothrix coronata, assembly GCF_001604755.1. NCBI lineage: Eukaryota > Metazoa > Chordata > Aves > Passeriformes > Pipridae > Lepidothrix > Lepidothrix coronata. The sequence goes on along the minus strand of NW_016690287.1, from coordinate 1,183,832 downwards.
TTCTACATTTCCTGTTGCAGCTTAAAGGCAAAAGGACTCACAGCTTTAAAAAAAAAAAAAAAAAAATTGGTAAAGTGACTTTGCATGAAGAGGGGAGGAACTGATTTTTATGGGCTTCTTCCTACCCTGGAAAAAATTCAGCATTGTCTGGTTTATGGAGTTTTCATTCCCTCTCCCTCCCTGTTCTTATTTGCATGCCACAAGAAAATGAAATAAGGTACAGTCTTGCCAAGTGATTCGTCAAGGTTCATAAGGGAGAATAACAAACGAAGAGCTGCAACTCAGTGTTCTGAGTCCCAGCTTAGTGATTTCTTTGTAAGATTTCAATTCTTCAAGAGTATTTCAGGCTCTTCTTTAATTAGGATGTGATTAAAAATGTATTTTTATAATCTCTAAAGGGAAGAAATTGGAGATGGATTCATATTCTCAAATTCCATTCCAAACATCAGAAACTCAGAAGTGCTGATATCCAGGCTGCCTGGAAAAATTATATTATGGCAGTTGCATGTACATACTGTGTTATTTTTAATTCGTTTGAATTCCTTTCCTTGAGATAAATGGCAATTGCACTGGTGCTCTGGCTGTCAGTAGTACATGACACCACTGTCATTCTGTCTGCTTAGTGGTTATTTTAGCCTCTGTTCACTCCAGAGGTTACACATTTGGTTTCTTCAGAAAAATACAGCCAGTGTGGCTTATTCATTATAAGTTCCCCTCTGAGAGGAGAGGCTGAGGAGGGGGAGTTTGATTTCTTGCTCTCACAGTGCTGGCTGTGAGAGCTCTGGTGCACGTGTGGGACAGAGAGAGCAAGAGTGCAACAGAGAGTGCACAGGTGTCTGCTGAGGCTGGAAGGGAGATGTGAGAACCCTGCCTGCTGCTGAGGGTCAATAGTCCTGATGCTCTCCAAAAAGACTCTTGCTGACAGTGCATAACCCTCATACGTGATAGTTCTTTCATTTTCATCATCCTTTCTCATTCCTTCTGCTTCTTAGAAGGTATGTTTCCATTTAAAGAATTAATTGCTACTATATTGTCTCGTGTCATTATCTCACCCTGTGGTGGGTTTAAGGGTTGTGTGTCAGTGACAGATCCCAAGGTGCTTGCAGGGGAGCAGGACTTCTCTGACTGAGGTCTCAAGCTCAACTACTTCTTTAATGGGGAGGCAGAAGAGCAGAGCCCAGCTCATGAGACATCACTGTTTTGTCATAAGGCTAGCAGGACTGAGTTCTTACTTTTTCAAGTGCAGTAAATACCTAATACTTGTTTGTAATACAGCTTTGGTCTCATTAAGTGAAGCCCTGTTTGCATAAATAAAACCAGGCTACTTCACACAGGCAGTATCTGGACTGTCTTTGATTGCAACCACGTGGGGAGAACCCAAGGTCTCAGTCCAGGTGGTGCAAAATGGCTCATGTCCACCCTCAGGAGAAACACTGCCAAATAAGAAGGTCAGATAGATATTGAGGAGGGGTTGTGTTCACCACTACCTGGTTTACTGTGGTAAAAGGCACCTGTATTTTCTTTCCTGTCCCTGCAGGGCAGGTAAACCACCTTACTTACCCAGCTTCAAGGACACACCTTTTTGGCAGTGAGGACAAGCTGGCTCCGTGCCTCCAGCAGAAAGATGGAACAGGACATGCTTAGTCATTTCTTCTGCATTATGAGACTGATCCTTCTCGCCTGGAAAATGAAAAATGTTTTTTTTTTCAGTGGGAGTGGAATCAAGCTCTTTAAGTGCATTTTAGTGGAAAAATCTGTGAAGGCAATGGGTTGCATGAAAAACAGCCTGGAACAGTAAAATTACACAATGAGGAAGGGAGAATTTATATATGATAGATGCAGATGTTGTTTCTCTAATTTGTTTTGGAACTAGTCAGGAAACTTGCTCTTTTTTCTTTCCTTTTTTTTCTTTTTTTTTTTTTCCGTTCTGTTGGGAACTGAAAAAAGAAAAAAAAATCCGGTGTTTTTAACCAGACAAGAGAATTGCATCAATAGTGAATAGTGTCATCAATGACTGCCAAAAAACCAACCCAATTATTTGTCACTCAAGCATAAATTTCCCACTGAATTTCAGATTGATGGCAATTAGAAAACAAAAAAATCTTACTGTCAGTTCATAAGCAGGAAAGAAAACGAGCACTGCATGTCAGACCACTTTCTTCCATCCCACTCCTTATCTGTGTCCTAATTTCATCCCTGATTTAAACATGCAGTAGGTTCTTTTTATATATTAGTTAGGATGTACTTCAGTATTTTACAGATCGACTTCCTCTGAGCTGTTAACTAAAAAAATCAAACTATCTGTCCTTTTTTAGGTCCTCAGTCAACTGGTCATAAGCCTGGAGTACAGTTAGTCATATCCTACGAGAACACACGCCTGACAATAATGTTGAAGCACATGAGGAACATCGTGAGTACTTTTGTTGTGATGTATAGTTTGTAAGTCCTTGCATTTTCAGAGTACTGTGAAAACATTAATCTTCAAACACGCTTTCTTGGATAACTAATTTTAGCTCAAAGTAGTGACAATGCTGTTCTGTCATTATTTAACAATTGGGTTTTTTTTTCCTTTGAGCTCACTCAAAGGTTACAGGTGTGGGACAGATATGGAAACTGAGTTTCCTTAGTGACCGGTAATGGCCTTTTCCATGAAAACCAATTCTGATACTGTTTTGGCCTCTCAGCTGACACATTTTGACACCAGTCAGACATAAGGCATCACGCCACCGCGTGACTTTTTGTAGCATGTCAGTCTGGCATTATGGATTGGTTATCCATACATTTCCTTCTAGTCTAGCACAGCTGCCTACGAGCAGGGCAGAGCTCAGCAGAGGAAGCAGTGCTGTGTTTTAAGCAGCAATGTCGTTCTCTGCGATGCTCAGCTTTGTAGCACAGTCTCTGCCAGGGAGGTAAACGCTGTGCATTCCTGGAGCCAGGCTATGGGAGGGGGAAGCAGGTAGTGCTCCTGCAGCATGAGGCAGGTAGAATTGGCTGATGAAGGTGTCGTGAGAGATCTTCCTGGGCCATGTGCAGTCTCTCAGCTGAAGGAGCGTGTTGGCTGTTCTGTAACGAGTTCAGCACCCAGATGTGCTCTTGAATTCCCAGTGGCTCACGTCTCAAGTAATGGCTGTGGCAAGAGATCCTATCTTTGTTTAGCTAGGGGACTAAAGCATTTATTAACTGTTGTGGGTTCTCATTGCATACACTAATGCCCCCTCCATCCCAAACTGGATTGCTGTCACTTTCCCAAATTAAGAAGTTTATGTGAGCACCAGCCAGTAATAAAATAAGGCCGAATGTTTAATTAGTTGTATGATACCCATGAGGCTTATGTAGCTCTTACTGTTCTCTGTTGGCTGCTCTGGCTTCTGATTTGTGATTCAAGCACATTCATTTTGATCTGTAACATTCAATACATCTCTGTCCTGAGACTTGATTTCTGTTTCCTGTGTGCCACCTTGACAGGTGAGATCAGCCTCTGCTGACAGGTCCAATTTATACAAACTTTACCTTCAGGATGTATCATAAGACCCTCTTTTTTTTTTTTTTTTCTGTTGTGCTTTTTAAATGTAAATGACTTTGATAAACTTCTGGTAAAGTTCTAATGGGAGGGGCATATTTAAGTGTTTGCCATGCTGATGATGTCATTGGGTGTTTAAGGAGAGAATGTGGAGATGCACAGAGTTACAGGGGTTGGAATGAGTTCTCTTTATTTCTTTATCCAGAGTTCAGTTCTTTTCATTTTATGGAAATGGTCAATACAACTTCAAGTTATTGTCTGCTTTTGTAAGTAGGCAACTTAAATCAAATCCATTTTAGTGAGTTTGCAGAGAAGTGGTAGGAGCCCCATTCAGTAAGACTGGCCATTATTCATGACTTGAAAATAAGGTCATTGTTTTGGCAGCCTAACTTAGGCAATGATGCTTTTAAATCCTGGGCTTCCAATTCTTTCCTTCCATCTGGCCATCCATCCTTCATCATCTGATCTGAAATATGAAATTGTACTGCTTCGGGGTACAGTGCTACTGGACTGCCTTCAGACTAGCAACCTATAATAGAAAGGTTCTTAATCCTATTAGTAATATTCTGTGCTTTCCAGTCATATAGATCCATCTCTCTGACGTGCTCTCTTTTCTTTTGCCTTGCCTTGCCTTTTTGCCTTGCTTTTTTTTGGTTGAGCTGAAGAGGGATTTTAAAAGCATGCCAAGATCATATCTTATTCAAGACATGTTAAAGCTATTTCAGGTATTTTCCATCGTTTGCAGAGTCTCACTAATTATATTTTAGTGGTTCATCTGTGCAGAGATTACTTTGCTATCTTGTTTTATTTCATAAGTTATAGTAAATAATTTTTGTTCTGCTCTTCCCTATTTAATTTATCTCTATAAAGAGATTTTATGATGTGTTCAGATGTGAAAATAATTGTAGTGGGCCAAATTAATCCCAAATGTAGCTTCATAGAACTGACAGAAATTGTGATAGAGATTTTTGATCCATGCAAATAAATTTTATTTAGTATTTGTGTGAGTTTACTTCTAGGGGTTTTAATAGGACATCTAGATCCTGCCATGAAAATCCTGTATTGATATATAATGCACAAGAGACTCCCTAAAGAGCTGGTGTTTATGGCCATTGTCAAATGTGATACGGGTTCTTTAAAGGAGGAAGCCACAAGATGCAATGCTACAGCTTTGCAGGAGTTTTTCCTGAAGGAAATTTCCCTATTCATCTGGGATGTCATAGAGAAAAAATGCTATAACAGTGAAGAGCACTGTTCTGGTGCAGCCCTGCCAGAGGACTGTCTGGTGTGGGTACATGCATGGACTTCACAGTGCAGGCACTTCTGACCTGAGGCATCCACACGTGCCAGATGTGCTGCAGATGTACAAGTCAGTCAAGCTGTAGATCAGCTTAAGAATGTCCTCTCCCTTACCACTGCAACATTTCAGTCACGTGTTAGGAAAGCCTGTCCTGCTTGAAGAAAACTCTATCAAAAAATTCTTCAGAGACAAATAATGGAAAAGAACAGCTTTATAGATTTTGTGACTGGAAAGGCCCATTAATCTAACTGAACCTCCTATAAAGAAAAGGCTGTATTTTTTCACTGAGAAAATACTTGCAGCCAAGGCACTGTTTGAACACAGAGATGTTAAGACTGGTTGTTAATGTTTGCCTACAGTTTAAGACTGTGGGTGCACAATGAAGACAAGTTCTGTTAAACAGATATTTATAAGATACTAAAAATGTTTCAGTCTCAAGATTTCCCTCAGCAATTCATGGTTTCATTTGAATTCTGTGATTCTGTAAGTCAGCTGGCTTACTGCTTCTGCTTATGATTTGAATGGCATCACCATGACTGCTGAGGAAAAAAACTTTAAATCCAGTGTTCAAACATACAAAAGCCATGATGGTAATAAAATGAAGTTTTCCAAACATATCTATCACATAATTGTAAGTCAGCCTCTTGGGGCATTGCTTGCTCCTCTCAAAGGCAGATGGTGCAACACTGGGCTATACTGCATAGGGAGTACAGGCAGTATTGCCTTAATAAATTGAGGCTGGGATAAAAGGAAACATTTGTGTAGGGGTGAAAACCATAGAGGCCTGGAGAGTTTGCCTCTGGAGTCATGGAGGATGTGGCAGCTGGAGGGGATGAGACAGGGCAGGCTTATTCTGCACATACAGTAGCACAGTGCCTGGCAAAGCACACTAAGTGGTCTTAGGAGGAATACACAGGAGCCCAGGGGAGGTTTGTTTTGGCATCTGAAGGGATTTGTTAGCCAAGAGCAGAAACAGTCTAGTTGTGGCAACACAATACCCAGGAAAACAGCAGTAGGCAGGAACAGGAGCACAGTCTGCCTTAAAGGCATAGGCTTGTAGGTCAGTGCAAAGGATGTGGAGATGGATTTATGAAAATTGAAAGACACGTAGGTTTTGAACTTGAAATGTCCAAGTTCAGTTCTGTTCATCTGTATTAACCAACACAGAGCATGGGGGATACCAAGACCCTACCAGGTCTCACAAAGGGCAGACTGTGGGCGAGCTTAGTTCCACCCAGCCAGAAACAGCCAGGCTACCTCCTGGTGCTGCTGGGCTTGCTCACTGCTCAAGAGACAGCAGAGGCAATAGAAATGGTCATTTTGGAAGTTCAGAAAAGCTTGGCTAACATATTTCCTTTCCAGCTTCACAGAGAAGCAGAAGAGAACAGTGGTTCTCTTCAGCGTTGGCTCAGGAGGAAGTGTGCTTTCTCAGCTGATTTCATTGCCATGACTTCAGGCATCCCCTGTTTTCCCAGATAAGGAGCTAAACTTTCAATCCTCACTGCTAAACATTTTTGCCCATTACTTCTTGTGGACAGAATAACTCCTCAGGGGTAGAGGGGAGAAGAAACAAAGCCAACTTATCCTCAGCCTCATGCCAATAAATGTAAAATGTTACTAGAATTCAGGAAAGCATGCGTGGGTGATGAATTCAGAACCAATTTTACAGGGGGAAAATTTGCTGGAAGAAAAATAAACTCCTACAGTTCTCTGCAAAACTACTTCCAGCTTTCTTTTTATAAAAGCTCTGAAGCTGTCACGTACCACTCTTGGTGATTAATGATTCTGGGATAGCTGATATGTGGGTGACAAATTAGTAATCAGCTTTAGGATTGCACAGACATCCAGCCTCTTTTCCATTTCGTGTCCTACACCATCCGAGTACAAATTGCTTCCCAAAATGTTTGTGAGATGTGATGGCTTGAATGTGTTGTGAAGAAAGGTGAGAGCCAAGCTTTCCCAAACCCAAAGGGATGAAATCTAAGCCTGCAGGTACAGGGCTGTAGGGAAGATCCCACATACAGTACGGGTAGATGCTCCTCTGCCTTTGCTGGGTTTTGTCTCAACCTTGATTGGATAAGGGTTGGGATTTTTGTTCAGTCTTTGTTGGTTCCCATGGTTCCTCTCATGGGCTCACTAACTTTTACACTTTATGACTATCATTATATAGGTTTAAATGGAAAATATATACTACCTGCCAACAATGCAATGCCTGCCAGCTAAATAAAAAGCCACATTATCCTTTCAGAATATTATGAATGTATACTGCTTTCCTTGCTGCAGTCCATGGAACAGTCAACAGGGATTGGAATGAACTTGCATAGGGAGGCAAACCTGGTCATCCTGGGATAGAAACAAGAGAAAAAAATGACTTTGAGCTGAACAAAAGTTATCCAAAGAGCATCAGTGACTGAATGAAACCAGCAGCCTGGCTGATGGATGGAGGTAACACATTCAGATGAAGTTCTCCCTAGACTGGCACAGGAAAACAAAATAAAAAGCCACAGGGAGAAAGCTGTTGTACTTAGTCTAGCTTATAAAGAATTTGGATTTAATTTTATATTCATAGGAAATGCTTTTACTTTTAAAATGAAAGGAAATTAGCTTAGATAGACTGTGTTCTCTTTTGGACTGAAAATTAGCTGAACACCTCTAAACAAAGAGTGCAACTACTCAACAGTAGTTTAAATTGGAAAGAGATGAGGTCTGTTCTTGTGGCACAGGGATTACTGTTGGATTTGAACATATTTGTTATGAAAGGTGTTTGACAAATATGTTGTACAGAAAGTTATGTTATTATTTCTTGTTAAACCCTTTAATCTGTCACAGTCACAGTACTGCCTCAGCTCTAAATTCTAACTGCTCATTTTAAAATAAGTAATTCTTTACATAGTTGATATGTGTTGAATAAGATAAAAAAAAAAGGCAACAACAAACAGTGAGCTCTGTTTAATAGTATGAGTGATCTGGGAGATGAAAGTGAAAATAAATTAAATTTGCCACTGGTTGCAAATGAAGAAGACATTAAAAATAATAGTGGAGACAGAGCAAGATCAAGAGAATAAAAGTAATTTCCAGAACCCTACAACCAGCTCGGACAAATGAAAAGTATTTCCTCAGGGAGGTAGAGATCTATATCCCAGAGTAATGTGAAGATAAAACAAGCAAATGGTGAGACATGAGGTTGCTATGAGATGCCAATGAGAAAGGCCAGATCCTGGTGTCATGGTGCAGAAAGAAAGCAGTTCATCTTTATAAGGCTTTGATAGTAACATATTTCTCTCAGGATGTTTTTTTTAACTAGAATACAAGTTCAAAGAGCAGTTCTCAGTAGGGTTACTTAAGAGTGATTGATTCTTCAGGAGTGATTTATTGTTCCTGAAACTTAACTTAGTTAAGAACAGACTAACAAGGACAGGAGTCAATTGTGCAAATATTTAAGGGAGAAGGCGGCAAGGTTCAGGAGGGATTATTTAGCACACCGAGCAAAAACGTAAGTAGAAGTAATGAGAGCTAATTAAGGAGCAGAAATTGCATGCCTCATGTAGTGAAATGCTTTCTTACAAAGGGAGATGGCAAGCTCTAGAATAATCGAAAGAAAAGTGGAGGGAGCTCTGTACAGTTTGAGAAATTAAAAATAGTTTGGATCAGGCATATGCAGACTTTTGTAACTAATTAAGAAATTGAGAAGAAAAATAGTGCAGGATGAAGACACAGATAACAGTCTCACTGTTTCTTTGTGCATTTTTATATTCACTTACTATCTGGGCCTAGAAAAGGAGAGAAAAGAATATGTATGTGAAAAAAAGAAACAGAACAACAGCATTTGCTTGTGTTTCTTTTTTCAAAAGCTAATTTTCTTTCATACCCTCTAACAGGCAGCAATGCTCTTTAATCCTGAGTGTTTTCAAAAGCAAAGTGAAATGGGAATTTGCCTTAAGTACTTTTTCTCCTCTGTACTTTATTCAAAAGAGAAGAAATTCAGAGATCTATGTTTCTAAGGGTCAAACTACATCAGTCTTATCTCAGCCAGTGTCATAGACTCTGAGACTAAATAGTAATCTGAAAATTAAGTGTTCCAAGCACAACAATAATACAGGGTTGAAAGCAATGGAATTTAGTTTCTTGTTGGTTTGGTGGTAATTCTGAAATAAAACCTTCAGAGGCTTGTTCATGCAATCTGCTCTCTGCATTATACACCCTGCACCAACATTGCTTATCCACAGAATAATAATATTTTAAAGCATGACTGAACCTTGATTTCTTTCATCTATGCAAAAAAAAAATGGAGTTAAATTACTTAATGATAGTAATACAGCGTGTGGTTCAAGAATCTAGAACATGTCACCTCTTTCTCTTACAGAAAGAAAGTGTTCTATGTGATTCTTACTCAAATCTTTTACTGGGAGTTGTACATTCACACTTTGGTTATACAGTCACATGATTTATATTATTTTTGCAGCCTTGGTAACTTTTTTTATGCCCACATAGTGCGATGTGGAGCACCAGTAGTCTAGTCCTGAGCATTGGTGTAGGGTCAGAGGTTTGTCAGAGTTCAGAGCTAGAATTAAGCTCTGAGTGGGCTGGGCAGGAACACAAGTCATCCTGTGATATCTTTTTCTGTGTTGTTTGTTCAGAAAAGTAATAAACACGCACAAAGTTTTGTCATTACTTGCTGGAGCTGAATTCCACCCCTCCTTGCTTGCTACTGCCAATGGTCTGTAAAAGGCACGTGCCAGTCATGGTCCTGTGTTTGTACAGACTCTTCCCCATTTCATTTGGGATTGTGTCTGTCCCGATACACAACTCCTTCTGGAACATCAAGGCAATAGATTATTCCTTTTAAACAGGGCATCAGAGATACATCTCAATGCATTTCTTCACCTTTCTGATTTCAGAGCTCTATAGAAATAAAGGCTTGGGAGAGACACCCTTGTGACCTTCTGGGTATCACGGGCCAGCTTTCATCTTGTTTGCTTCATTTGAGCAGGTTTACGTGGGCTTTCCTCTCAAATGACTGAAGCAGATCAGAAACATTTTACATAGTTGTTAGAAAGCCCCGAGTCTTTTGGGATCCGGGCTATTTCCCAGAACTGTCTTTCTCCTTAAAAAACAAACAGATGAACAAACCTGGTTTTGTTAAATATTTAACAAATAGTTCTTCTTCACTTTGAAAATCCCGATGTCTGTGTTCCTTGGCGTAATTGGAGTGGGAATCAGTTTGCAACTAAGATACTTATGTACGTGGTGTGCTGGAATCGCATTTCCATCACATTGTGGTGGATCAGTCGCCTCATCATGGTTATTTTGAATACCATGAATTATTTCGCTTGACCTCCAGTGACCACTCCAGAATGGTCCATTTTCCCATAAAGCCTATATCATATTTCCAGCTGCATACACACCTTCTGTCATCTGTGGTGACATGAGGCAGCAGCATTTTAGAAGCTGGATCCTTGTCTAGATGACTAAGCTTTCATTTGATCAGTGGAGACCTAAACTCCATTTTCCTGAGTCTACAGGAGATGACTGAACATGTCCCATCTGGCCTCCAGCTGCCACTGCAGAAGAGGAGGGCCTGTGTCATATCTGACAGTTTAAGCAGATATCTCAAGCATCTTTTGTGCCTCAAATTGGGCCAGGCACCAACATATGGGCAATTTAACCAAGCCAAGCCAGGAGATGCCCACAATACAACAGGTTGAATCTCTTTCTGGCCTCCCTCCTCAACACCATGACAAGAGATCAGCTGAGACTTCACAGGGCACTTATATACCCACCTCATGTACACACCAGGACAGGTCAGCACTGGGATATTCTTCCCAGGACTGGTGTGCTCATTGCAGTGTGTTAGCTGAGGTGCTTGCTTTCCCTCTCAGTGACCTTGGAGAGTGTTGGTTGTTGGGTTGCTCTTTAGAGATTTTGTGGCTCAGGACAGCTCTAGACCCTGTTTTTGCTGGCACAGTTCTCCCTGCCAGGAATGAGGTGTAAAGCCAGGCTGCCCAAGTCCTGGCTATTGTACTACAGGTGGGCTGATGGGGATGCTGAAGATACTGGACATAAGCTGTATTTGGATATTCAAATCAATAACATGGATGGAGCATCTCTGCATTTTTATCATAGTAAATGACAAAGCCATCTGGAGGCTGCTTCCACTGACACTGCCAGATTTCTGAAAGGTAGAAAATGCCTGCTCAAAAAATGCTTTCCAGAGCTTTCCTGACAGCAAAATATATGTTGTTCCAAAACCAACTTATCTTTTTGTTTCCCTGCATTAAATTGAGATAAACCTAATTTCTTTTTTGGTTACCTGACCTCCATGTCAGTGACCTCTGTCACAGTGTGTCTTCTCTCTTTATTACCTACCCAGATGCATGCATCAAAAAGGAAAGAATTTAGGAAAAGGAATGAGGCATCTCACAGAGAAGACGGAAAAAAAATTTGTATCAGAAAATGTAAAACAATAATTCGTATCTTGCAGAGAAGCAGTAAAGTATTTTTTAATTTTAAGTGCAAAAAGCAGTTGTTTGGGAAAAAAAAAGACTTTATTTGTGCAATCACTTTTGGCCAGTTGCTTTTGTGATTTGTCTTGCCAATAGCAGAGAGTGCAGGGTGCACCATAGTGATATAGTGGATTGTCTTCTTTTGTAATTATTATGTGATTACTGCAAATGTGATTTTATTTTTAATTTTCTTTGAAGCAGTTTGAAGATATTTTGTGAGAGGAAAATTAAAAGCCTGGTAGCAGAGTGGAATAGAGGTGTTCAGTGCTTTGGGATATGCAGAGCCCAGAGGAGAAACAAGGAAGGATCTTTGGTCCCGTGTTAGGATTTATGAAGTAGCAACACAACCACCTGTTCACACAGCAATCCTGTTTGTCCTGAAGGTTTTTATATCTTATTAATCTGTTTTTGAAGGCACCTCTTGCTTTGTAATATACCAGTTTCTCAGCTCTTTAAGTTTAGAAGTAGCCCAGAGGATGTTCTCTTTTCCTGAGACAGAGGCTGTATTTGCTAATTAGGCTGCAGCTTTGAAAGACAGGATTTAGCCTTTCTCTGCGAAGTTACACAGGGACTCGGAGAAAGTGAAAGACAATGTAGCAGCAGTGATGGCTTTTCCACATTTCTTACTAATTTTAATTTAAGTCTGGAGGCAGCTAGTAATTTATAAAGGTTACTGCGGTGCAAGGCTGATTTCTTCTGTGGATTTTTTTCTAATCCTCCTTTATTGGATGATAATCAAATCCACCTAATGTCTACACTTCATATATAGACATTTTGCTTTGTAGCTGGGAAGGTTTTTTCTAACCATTTATTATAGTGATATGGTTTTTAAAGGGGTAAAGATATCTTGATATTAAACATTAAGGAATATTTTGTAGTCCTTCACTATGTAAATAATCTCATGGCAGTGTATGTAAGAACACAAGATGAAGGTAAAGGATAGGAAAACTAAGAAAACTACTGGACAAAGTGAATTATTTTTATTTGGGGGCAGTAGCTGAAATGGAAGCCTTTCTAAAGGCTGGATACCTTTTTTTTTTTTAATTGAAGAACAGGAGGAAAGCAACTGAGATTTGAAAATGTCCAGGAAATTAATTTTTTGGGGAAGAAAGGAAGTTATTTATAAGGGAGAAAAGGTGGCATTAGTTAGTACAAGTTACCTTTGATCATTATTTTTTATTGTCAAGATGGTTGAAAATGAAAAATGGGAAAAAGAGAACAGCAGCTGGAACTATCAAATGTTCAGGAGCCATCAATCTGTTTCACTCTAGGACAAAAGGTGATCTGCATGTCTAACACTAACAAAAACTGATGGCATGATTTAAATGTTAGGCAAAAGTCACCTGAAAAGAAAATTTTATGTCACTTAGGAAGACGTGAGTTTTAAAAACGTTTCACAATTAATTATCACTAAAGTACGTATTTTAAAAATCATAAAACTTTCTTCAAAATTCACATGGGTATGGCCCAACATTCATACTGGCTGCCAAAACACTAAATAGTTTAATATATGGCAAATTTAGAAGTAGCTAGTAGCTGTCATAATGGTGAAGGGAGAAAAGTCATTAGGATAATACTATTCTTGTGGAAAAATTAATTGAATTTCATCTATTATTTCCCAGCTACAGCTACTATATTTAAAATTAAATTACACAAGATATAACCTATCAGTGGTGTGGGTTTCTGTAAGTAAATATCAACTTTTTTGTTTTGGAAAATAATATTGAAATGAAAAATGGAACACAGCCATAACAGATACAGGTCTGTATTGAATTAGAGATGTGGAAAGTAGTAAATCCAGATTATTATTTCCTCTCCCTCACTCCCACTCATTCTTAAATATTTCTATCACCTTCTGCCTGACTTTAGAAGAAAAAATAAAATAAATTGCTTTCTAAACATATATACGGGCAGTTGTAACTGAGCTCCTTAAAAACATCTCTCATTATCAAGGTCAGGTAGGCTGGTCATTCTCTGAGAAAATCATTCCATCATCACTTGGTTGCATTTGAAGGAAGCACAGGGAGTCAGCTCCTAAATTCAAATTTTTTTATTGGCAGATCAAAATCACTGGGGGGTTTTGTGGTTATTTTGTCCACAGGCATATCAAGGGGACCTATGGCATTTCTGTTGGGAGCTTGGTTTTTTATCTGTCCAGCCTTACAGATTTTTATGGCTTGGATTTATTCGCAAGCATACACCATCAAAGATTTAAGACAGTAATTTAAATTGGGATTAGCTTCTTCTGAAGGAAGTAAAAACCCTTTATTTTGGGGTTAATGAAATGACTACAGAATGAAACATAAATAGAATTCAATCTAAAACTTTGGGGTTTTTTCTGTTTGCTTGATCACAAGTTCATTAAGCTATAAAGGTTTTGCAGAGTAAAGCGCAGAATGTCATTGCCAAGGTACCCTTTGATTTTCCTTCTGGTCTGGACTATGGACAGAAATCAGTGATTTTTTTTTTATTCTTTAATAATAATAAAAAGGGGTTTTGCTGGATTTCAGAATTACTCGTAAGCCTGCTAGAAATCTCACTCTGTGTTTACAATGGGCTCACCAAAACAGATTCTCTTTGGTGCAAAGGCAGAAGTTCCACCTGAAAATGAGGATGAACTTCTTTACTGTGCAGTGACTGAGCACTGGAACAGATTACCCAGAGAGGGTGTAGAGTCTCCCTCACTGGAGATATTCCAGAACCATCTGGATGGAATCCTGTGCCATGTGCTCTGGGATGACCCTGCCTGAGCATGAGGTTGGACCAGATGACCCACTGTGGTCCCTTCCAACCTGACCCAGTCCATGATTCTGTGATTTGAGTCAGGCATTCTTCATGTCTATCTAAATCTATAAATGTGCCAGTGCTGTCTCAGTTAGAAGTGAAAGGACAGGGAATTTACTCACTGAACGTGACAGAAGACATAATCTTTAATAAAAACAATATTTCTGACATTTTCTCCATTTTTCCTTTATTCTTCATTCTTCTTTAATTCAATGCTCAACTCGTATATGAAACCTGGGAAAGAACTAGCTTGCCCAGAACTTTGGGCTTTTTGCCTGCTATGTCAGTTGTCTTAATAAAACTTCAAATTCCACCTGCTTAAGATTTAAAAAGATATTTCTGCCATGTTAATCCCACTCTTGTTTTTGCACTATGATTGTCAAACTGCCAAGGTCACTCCTTGTCCCTGCTACGGAGTGTCTAGCAAAGTACAGCTCCTTCCACTGCAAGGTCTTGCCTCAATAAATCCTGTGGTGAAGCAGGCTCTTCACAAGAAAAAAATTCAACTGTTGTGCCAATCTAAAGAGAAACCAGTATAAACTTATCATACAAGCTACCCGTATTCTGCTCTTGTAAGGCCATGGCTTGGTTATACGTGCTCTTAATCTGTAGTTTTGAATTATAAGTGTGTGGTGGGACAGAACCTTTTTAACAGTTGGAGCCCCTAATTAGATGTGTTGTGTCATAGCAGGAGTCAGGGGAGGGTGGCTGAGAAGTGGGAGATGTGATCAGGCTGGAAGAGTGCTCAGCTGAAGCTTTTTTCCTTGTTTGATGGCATAAGGGTGCCACTGCAAATGGAGAACTGGGACAGTTGTGGAATTTGGAGTGGCCTCTTTGCCTTTTCTTGGCAAGGGAAGACGAAGTGGGAAAATGTCACCTGTAAAGCAGGGGAGAGGGAGAAAACCAACACCCAACAACCAGAACTAAGATCTCTAGTTGGAATTCAGGTGGCTGCAGTTCAAATTACCTCTAACGCTCTGGCTGCTGATTGCTACTATTCATGAAAAGTGGCTTTATTTTAGTTCTGAAATATCCCAGGGCAGTTACTCTACCTCGAGTTTTCCCCCTCTGAATCGCTAAAATATTCTCTTCTTTGAATTTTCTCTCTTGACCCTCTCCTCCCACTCGCCTCTTTCAGCATGTATTTAGCTAAATTCAGAGGAAAAGCAAGGAAGCAGTTTTCAGTCCCTGTTTCACGTGGCCAAAGCACTGGTGCAAAGTGCCTTCTTTCAATTTTGGGAGGAGTTAGCTATGGAGGAAGGTTAGTTGGCTGAAGGGTGGGTAATATGCCAAAGAGCAACTCAAAGGCATAGTGACAATTTTTACCTGACTTCTTTTCGATTCGTCGCATCCGCTTCTGGATGCCCAGGTCCTGTTAAGCAATCTCGTGGCAATCAGCTAGTATTCTTTCCCTGGCAGGTGAATGTCAGGCTGAGCCTGTTTCTGATTCAAACAACACTGCCATGATCTGTGCCCTCGCTGTCTGGGGGTGTGCAGTGGGGCACAGCACTTGTGCCTACACTCTGTCCTATCTGGGCAGCTCAACAGGAGGGGTCAGGACAGGTGCAGCCACCTTACCTTTGTAGCCTGTTACCTGCTACCTGGGCTCCACAGCCTGCTGCCCTTGGCAGCTGCTGCTGACCTCAGCTTTCAGAATCAACTCTGGCATGGTCCCTGGTTAGGCAATACACTGCTGGGATGATTCATAAAGCCTGACATTTTATGGGACTCTCCCCGTGCTGTATTTCCGTGCTGGAGATAGTGAAGATCATAGTGCTGGGCCTCAGCAGTTGTGCTGATAAGGTCTTAGTCAAGAGTGACCCTTTTTTTTTCCTTTTTATTTAACCAAGTTCCCTTCTTTGTCTGAAACAACTGAGTTGAGCTTCAAGTTACAGTGATATTTACCTATTCATTGAGAAGGGAAGAGCTTGATTACAGTTAAGATCCTGCTTGCTTGAACTGGTATTTAAAGCTACATTTGTTTCTCCTTCCTGATCTTTAAGAGATGTTCAATTTACTGTTACTTGTAATCCTCAATTGAAATTTTAGTGCAGTCCTAGATCAACAGAGATGTGCTTTCAAATGGGCAGTGTGAGTTATAAATCCTGCATTAGCAACAAGCTACTCTGCCCTAGGAAAATACCCGTTGCTTTCACTGCCCTTTAATGGCTTTCTTATGTTAGCCATTGAATCCCATCTATCTTAATCCCATGTGTATTTTAAATCAGATGTACTTTGGGGGGCTTAGCAATAGTAATATTAATCACTCACGTGGTGCTGACAATATGTAATGATTTGAGTAGTGCATCCTTTGATGCTGTGTAGTGTTAACGATAGCAATAATGAGCTTTGCAGTTGGCCACATCATTTCCCTTGAAGGATCATTTCAGATAACGAAAACCAGAGGTTTGTTGTGCAAGCACTGGTTGCTCACACCCACAAGCAGTGTTTTTCTTCCCAATAGAGAAGTTATTTATTGCTAAGAGACAGTGGTTTCTCCTATCCCAGGGATATGTTGTTGATAATGCCTGTAGAAAACCCCACATTTCCAGACATGTACTGTGAATAATCAAAATCTGAGAAATTACTTTCTTGTGAGCCAGGTGTAAAATTGCAATGGGAAATACAAATGCAAGTGGCTGTATAATACTCTGGGTTCATTGGTTACAAATGTTTTAAGATCTCTTCTCCTGTGTTTCTATTTGCATCCTCTCATTGGATTGCCTGTGAGCTGCCAGGTAAACCTGCTGCTTAAAATGCTGATT
Source organism: Lepidothrix coronata (assembly GCF_001604755.1). Classification (NCBI taxonomy): domain Eukaryota; kingdom Metazoa; phylum Chordata; class Aves; order Passeriformes; family Pipridae; genus Lepidothrix; species Lepidothrix coronata. Next base: position 1,166,960 of record NW_016690287.1, on the reverse strand, counting down.
ATATGATTAAAATGACTGATATTTTGATATGCCCCATTTTGTGCTTTCTGATTGTATACTGTGTAACCAACACAAGGGTTTGTGCTTAATTATAAGGGAAGCATTAAGTGACATGTGCTGGCAAAATACCTGCTCCATGGTTTTTCAGTAGTGTGTTTCTTGTGTGTTCTTCTGAAGCCTCAAGTAATAACAATGTGTTTTCTGAGTAGTTGTAATGCTCCTTTACGAATAACCTTACAGCTCCTCAGAAGTTATCAAAAAACTCTCCACCCACCAGCACTGGGTTATGACTGAGCCTGGTTAATAGATTGGCTGTGATCTCCAGTAGCTACCATGAGATGGAATATCTGGAATATAGTTCAGTAACCTGAACTGGAAAATTAAAGAGAGATTGCAGCTGTGTGATGGGTGAGATTGGAAAGACTGTTATTATAACAATCCTGTTCTGCCCATATTGCTGCAGGAACTGCTCCTGGATCTTCTATAGTAATATGTTCTGTGTAACACCCTTAGAAACAATCAGTTCTACCCAGCATCAGCACTGATACTTGGGAGTTAACATCAGTAGGAGCTTACTGGCTAAAATCCAGTTTCTCTGGCAATGCATTGCTCTGGAAAGTGGAAGGGCTCGACTTTGTATCAGATTAAGCTGAGTTAAAGTAGATTGAGGCTTAAGGGTTTTTCCATCAGAATGTAAAATATTAAAGATAGGCAATTTTACCTTTTCCTTGTATTATTTAATTTCTATTATTGATTCAATTTTAAGCCGAATTCTAATAATTCCTGTTATTTACTGCACTAGCACTCCAATTTAGCCAAGAGAACACTGAGAATCTAACATGTTTCTGTGTCTGCCTAAAATCCAGATTTCATTTGGTACTTTTTATTTGTTTTCTTTGCTAGAACGTGGGCATTCATAGTATGACCTTTTTGGTTTTCAGCACCTCCCAGATGGCTCTGCCCCAAGTGCACACGCTGAATTTTATCTTCTGCCAGATCCTCATGAGGCCAGTCGAAGGAAAACAAGAACAGCTCCAAAAAGCTCTGACCCTACTTACAATGAAATTGTAAGTACCATTCACTTTCTTCCACCGTTTCTTATTTCACAGAGTCACAGAATGGGTCAGGTTGGAAGGGACCACAGTGGATCATCTGGTCCCACCTCCCTCCCTCAAACAGGGGCGTCCCAGACCACATTGCACAGGATTGTGTCCAGATAGTTCTTGAGTATGTCCAGTGAGGGAGACTCCACAACATCTCTGGGCAACCTGTTCGTGTGCGCGGTCACCCACACAGTACAGAAGTTCTTCCTTATGCTCAGGTAGAATTTTCTGTGCATTAGTTTCTGCCCGTTGCCTCTTGTCCTGTTGCTCAGCACCTCGGAGCAGAGCCTGGTCCATCCTCTGGCACCTCCCTTCAGGTACTGACAGCATTGATGAGGTCCCCTCGAGAGCAGCTTGTCCACCACGACCCCCCCAGGTTCTTCTCTGCAGAGCTGCTTCCCAGCAGGTCGGCCCCCAGCCTGTGCTGCTGCAACTTATTGATCTTCTTTGCCTACTCTTGAAATAAAATAATAACAGTACAGCCTTTAGAGCTGCTGCAGTGAGGGTGATCAGAAAAAAGGAATGTTTCATAAGCTGAACCACAAGTGGGCAGAACCACGGGCTGTGCATCTTTCTCAGAAGTGGAACAATCTCTTTTATGTCTCTCTCTTCAGGAAAACAGTTGGATTTTTCACACTGCTCTATCTTACCCATAACCACATGTTAGCCAAATGAGACCAAGCCTCATTGCACCATAACCTAGTCGGTTTTGAATGCAGCTTTGTACAATAGCATGAAAAGTACTAATTGAATGGATGCTGTTATTCAAATTCACATTTGAAAATTGGTTGTCACTGTCCTAAGCGATAACACAAGAATAAATAGCCAGGTTCTTTTTATGTCAAAATACTAGCAGTTCACAGCTATATATATGATTATTTCACACACCACTGAAGTGCTCAAGCCTCTGGGGTGAAAGGAAATGTTTTTATGGAGAAACATTTATGACAGAATAGGAAGTGGCATAAACTATGTTCATTTGTAAGGGTAGATGAGATTGAAACAGTAGGTGGGATTGGAGATTGTAATTATTACATATAATAAATCTCCTAAAGATCTCAAAGCAATTTACAAATGCTCTTTCAGCAGGCTATAAAGTAGAATGCATGGAAAATATTACCACTCCACCCTGTTTCATAGATAAGATATGATGAAGCTTAGGTTAGTCAGCAGAGTCTGAGTCCTTATCTCCTAGTTTCCCAGTCCTGTAGTTTTAATATTTCTCTTTTCCCACATCTGTGTGATTACAAAACTTACCTTCTTACACTGATGACTTCCAGTGCTTCTGTAAGAAGGCTCCCTGAGTAGTAGGGTTGCTCACAGCTGAGACAAATTTCCCTCCCTACGGTACTGCAGTGGAATAACAAGGAACTAGGCTTTATTTTTTTGTTATTTCTTTCTAACTTTGCAATCAAAGAGAGAGTGGAATGAGTCCAATTAACCCGTGTAAAGAAATTCCTTTACATTTGAAGGATATTTAAAGCAAAGAAATACAATTGGATGTATCATAACATTTGTTGTAAAGTATCCAAGATGGACTACATGTAGGAACCAACCAGCATCACAGGAAGACAAATACTTTCAAATCATTATTAGACCAATTTGAATACAGGGAAATCCAAAATCCTGTCTGCAGTCAGACAGTAATCACAGGGAGGAGATTTAGTTGTGGTTAAGGAATACTCCACTGCCGTTAAAAGAAATTCCATGAAAACTTTAATATCCTTAATCAAAATTAGAGCTTTCTTCACAGATGCTCAATCTTTTTCACCAGGAACTCCTAATCGCAGTGGGGACATATGGTTCCCTTGAACTTGGACATTACAAACCCAATGCCTGTGCTGTTAGCAGCTCTGTTCTCCCATATGTGATGTCATTCTGTATGCATTTTCTGTCCAAGCCTGGTAGACTGAGGCAAAAGCTGCCCCAGGGAAGAAAACCTACTAAAAATATAAGTCAGCTGTCTTTTAAGTTAGTTACTGTCCAAAACACTGTGCACAGAAATGTAGTAGCCTTTTTTATGAGTTCATAAGATTTTATTAAAGCCAAGTGGCTGGAAGGAAGCTGTATATTAATTTCTTTCTTTGTTCGAGACTGAGAAAAATCTGAAATGTGCTTCTCTCGGGTATTTCTGATTTTAGTTTTTTACTTCTATTGCTTATGACTGCCTACAGCAAATTATCAACCTTGCAAAAGTGCTTTTTATGTTTGATTTTTACTCATGTGTGTGAGAGTGAAGATGAGAAAATCCAGGAGGACTGACAATAAAATGTTTTGGAGTTGCTTTTAACAAGAACTCCTTTTTTTTTCTCTTGTTCCTTTATTTGGATTTTGGCGTTTGTGGCATTCACACTGGTATAACATTGCATTAAAAAATAATGGTTGAGAAAAAGAGTAGGTTCACAGAAAAATGGAATGCAAAGAGAAAATTAATAACATACCTGTTATAGAATACATTTAGGAATAAAAAGGAGTTCGGAGGTTTCAGAGTAGTTTAGTGAAAACGAAGTTAGAAAGAGTTGAAAATAAACCTGAATGACCTAATTTTAAACTCTTGCCAAGAGAAGCCACGATGACCAGATCCAGCTGCAGTGGGTCCTTGCTCCTGTGTGTAACTTTTGCCCTGAAAAATGCTTCAGGGTTCTTGGTTGTCCTCTCCTGAGTGCCTGCCTGCAAGCACAGGCATGGAATGAGCAAAGCTCCAAGGCAAGGCAGAATGTACATTCCATAACGAGAGGGCACTCTCTCTGTCCTGCCCTTTGGGCACAGCCAGATGTGAGCACACAGACCTGGGCCACACCAGTCTGTTGGAGCTGAGCGGGAGCTGGACTGGAGCAGCCTGAAACAGCCCCAGCAAGTCTGATGGAGGGGGAGGAGGGGAACTGCACCAGGAGCCACAGCCACTCCCTCCAGCACCACGCATCAAAGCTAATTTGGATTAATTACCCAAATCTAGGAACTGTGCCATGGCTACCTAAGGAGAAGCAACTGTCCCGCATTTGTGATTAAAATGTCATTAGACTCCTGTAGGTCAACAGTGCTTCTCTTTTTGGAGCCAGGAATACTTGAATTCCAGCCCTAACTGTCCCACTGATTTGCTGCATGGACATGTATTAACTCACCTCCATCTGATCCAGCTGTACAAATGGCAGGCAAATATTCTTCCTGCACAATCATTTCAGGATTTAACTGTTGTGGTACGAAGTTCTGGCAGGTGGCATTTGTTTTACCCACGGAGTAATTCAGCTGTCTCCAGACCTTCCTTCTGTCCCTACATGCTGATGATATATACCTTACTCCAGCTGAATTTGCAATACCATTTTAGAAACAGTTTACTGGGATCATTTGAAAACCACCCACCGTGCACTGTAAAGGTCTGTCATTGCTCAAGGCTTTTATTTTTTTAACTCCTTTTGGCCAAAGGTTGAAAGTTGTTCATTACCCCAGTTCACGCCTGTTGTGATCCACCATACTGAAGATTTCTTAGCTTTTACAGCTTACATGTATACTTTTTGTTGATTTAAAGCAGCAGCTGGTATCTTTAATATATTGGCAAAGAAACAAGGCAGCTTTCTTCGATAAATTAGCATTGCTGCAGTGTCAGATCATAGATTTACTCTATATTATCACTTACTGTACTTGCCCTTGCTTTTCTGATTTTTTTCATCATTTTGGTTTTATTTTGGTGGGCAAAGGCAACTGGGGAACAGAGAAGCTGGAATTTTTAAGTCACGTACATTTTGGCAAAATAGGCACAGCAAACATCAAAAAACCAAAAAGCACCAGGTGTGACTTTCATGACAGCCGTTCCAAACCATGATTTCCAAAGGTTTCTAAATGGAAAAGGAAATGTTGCCCCTGCTAAGACCTTTCTAGTAAAAGCCATTTAAAAAGAGTGAGCGGGACAGTTTTTCTTTCCCCCACAACCCATGGCAATAAGTGTTCATCCCCACAGCACCAATTATCCCCTTAAACCAGAGAGCTTGGTGTCCTGTCTGTCGGTGTTTGCTGCCAGAGTTCCCTGGCGTCGTCTGTTCCATGTTCCCTGTGAAATCCCTCCAAATCGCAGCGCAGACAAAACCCAACAGGCAGACGAAGCCAACTTGGGTTTGGGTGGAAGAACCAACAGTTTTGTGCCTCCCGGGTCCACCCGTGATCCTCAGAACCACCTTTCTGTTGCCACTCAGAGTGAGGAACATCGCTGGGGATGAGCCTTTACAAACTCTGTCCCTGCCTGAAGGACGTCTCCCATGACTGGTTCTTTCCCTTAGGAGTGGAGGTGCAGCGAGGGCTCGGCAGTTCAACCCACAGAGCTCCAAGCTAAAGGGGGCTCAATCTGACGTTTTCTTTCCTCAGCAGTGCCTCAGGTACAGCCTGAGCTCAGATTGCACGGAAAATCCAAGCAGGTTGCGTGGCAAACACCTTTTAGGCAGTTTCAGTTTCCCATCCTCCAGAAGTGACAGACTGTCACTGCGTTTGCTGCTTAAACTGCGCAGGGAGATTAAAATTTAAAGCGTTGTTCCATTGCAGCTAAAATAGCAAAAACATTTCCAGCCATACAAATTTTAGATTGAATGTACTTCTCTTAACAAAGCTTACCTTTCAGGCCTGAACTAGCTGAGAGCATTCTGTCGCATTTTTTCAGCCCGCATGCAGTTCACTCAGCAGTTTTTGATTAATGCAGAGACTGAAGCATGGGAATCTGTTCTGAGTGCAGCTCATTCTTGTTAGCCTATCGCTCCAGATTGGTAGGGGTTTTTTTACATTCAAAAAATACACCATTAACATTTCATACTTAACCTCAGTGTGTTCTCACAGTATCAAGGTAATTTAAAAGATACTTTAAAAATGATAGACCTTAGTACTTTTCTAAAGAGATGCCGAACAACTGTCTCATTTATTTTGAGAAGTATTACCAGCACTTCTGGAGTAATGGAAAAATCAAAATTGAGTAAATTCCACTTGCTAAACTGGGTTCAATCTCAGAGATGTTCCACATCTACAGCTTCTACTGAGTGGATTGAGCATTCTGTCATGTTTAATATTTGATGATTCCATAAAAAAATTCTAGCCTTTTTATAATCATAGAATCAGCTGGGTTGGAAAGGACCTCCGAGATCATCAAGTCCAACCCTTGATCCACTACCACCGTGGTTACCAGACCATGGCACTAAGTGCCATATCCAATCTCATCTTAAAAACCTCCAGGGATGGAGAATCCACCACTTCCCTGGGCAGCCCTTTCCAGTGGCTGATTACCCTCTCTGTAAAGAATTTCTTCCTAATATCCAAATAGGCACATTTGGGTGCCACATAGTTAGCATCCAGAATCGTTCATGAAATTATTTGCATTAGAATCAGAGAATCATTAAGTTTGAAAAAGACCTTTAAGATCATCAAGTCCAATCTTAGCACTACCACTGTGTTCACCATTAAACCATGCCCTCAAGTGCCACATCCACACGTTTTTGAACACTTCCAAGAATGGTGACTGCACCACTTTCCTGTGCAGTCTGTTCCAATGCTTTACAACCATTTTCATGAATAAATTTTTCCTAATATTCTATTTAAACCATCCCTGGCACAACTTGAGGCCATTTCTTCTTGTCACATCACTTGTTCCCTGGGAGAAGAGGCCGACCCTTACCTCACCACAACCTACTTCAATCAGTTGTAGAGTCATAAGACCCCCCTGAGCCTGCTTTTCTCCAGGCCGAACACCCCCAGCTCCCTCAGCTGCTCCTCACAGGACTTGTGCTCCAGACCCTTCCCCAGCTCCGTTGCCCTTCTCTGGACTTGCTCTAGTGCCTCAATGTCTGAATTTTTTTTACTATTGAATTAGTAAAATTTATAGACCATTTTCAAAGGAAAATTCTTATCTCTTTTATGATGTGGGTCTGCTGGATCTAGGACAGTTACAAAATGTTATGGAAGTCTCGGATAGAAGAAATTTTGGGGTTACTTTGGCTTGATCTTTTTTTAAATTCTGGTATGTAGCATAAGATTTAATCTCAAGTACAGTACTGGGAAAACATTCTGAGGCACTGTGCCTTGATGTGACACACCTTTGTAACACATATTAATGCAACAGAAAGTTGCTTTAAGGTGCTAGTAAGGAATACGTAACAAATAAAATATACATAGGTTAAACAAATTGACATCAAAACTGTTTTCCTGTCTTTTTTCTGATTTTTGCAGAAGAGCAATACCATTTATTAAAGCATCTGCTCTAGAAGGATATTGAATAATTAGAAAAATCTACACCTTTACAGAATTACCTATCTTATGTTTTCATGCCACTGTCCATAATGAGTGCCCTCCATCTGAATTTCTCCTCCACAAAATCAGACACATTATGATTCCCTGTGGAAATTCATGGAGGTTGTGATATTTTTTTACATTTGAGTTCAAAGCTCTGCTTAAGTTAGAGTTTCAATTTTCAAATGGAAAATTATGTATACTGGGTTTTTTTTTCTCAAGCGTCACACAACACAGTTTTCAAATTTATTTACAAATGGTAATCAGATTTCACAAGCCTAAGCTGGCAGAATCTCTTTTATATAAACTAGATAAGGTCAAATATATTTCTGAGGTAAATTCACTAAGTGATTTCGTCTCATGGTTAATATTTGACAATTCTGGATGGAAATTTAAAGCAATTATCACAAGGTTGTAATCATCATCCTGATTGAAGTAAGTAATTTGCTTTTCAAACAGGTTAACAAATTTGTATTTTTCTTTCTGTTTCATTGTATATTATTTCAGGTTGTGTATGACAAAGTCACGGAGCTCAAAGGCCACGTACTGAAGCTTGTTGTGAAAAGCAAAGGAACTTTTGTGGGAGCTGTTAACATTCAACTGAGCAGTGTCCAGTTAAATGAAGAAAAGTGGTATCCACTGGGAAATAGTATAATTTAAATGTTCTCTGAGATAATTCACTTGTTTATCCACTAATTTTTCTTTATCCCATTTCCCACGGTACGTTTTGTCTCAGTTGCCCTTGAGAATGTGCAGTCATCTGCTGACCACATTTTTTAACATTCTAATCATAAGGCTGTTGTCTTAAAATTGCTACCATCTTCCTGCAACAGATTCCTGACAGTGTGAGTTTAAGAAATCAGATGCTAAGGACTTGTAGCAGCATGCAGGAAATTCTTAAGACAGCAGTAAAGATTTTTGGTTATTTCATATTCAACTGGACTGTAAAAATACTGAATTCTGTACACATCAAAGTGTGGGGCCTCATTCCTTGCACATTAATTCCACTGGCTGTGTTGAAACAATGCTGATAATGGTGTAATTTATCAGCAACTGCTGTGACCCCACTGCACATGATGATTTCACCAGAAAACCATGGGCTGGTTCCCCGGGTGCCAACACATTTCAGATGTCCAACAAATTTCACATTAAATCTTATGCAATCAATAATTTATTTAAAAAAAAAAAAAAGAACTTAAAAGCTTTTGCTATAATGTAACATTCAGTCCAGGGTATTAATTTGTCAGTAAGGATATGTAGTTTCTTTTATTCTGACATTCAAGGAGCAGATATAACTGGTGATTTGTTATCGCCAGAAAGGAGGAGGGAGCAGCTAATGCTCATGAATAAATAGAACATATTGAATGTGAGCTTTCAGTGGGGTATTTATTTGAGACCATGATATCACAGATACTTGTTCACCAGTCTTACCACATATGCTTACCTCTTATGCCGCATAAGGCATTCAAGTCAATACACGCATTGAATTGACCTTGGGGCTATAAAATATATCTTTACATAGCAAATAATGAACATGAGTGGTTCCTTTGAGTTCTCTGAGGCTAAATATGGTCTCTGTTGTTCAAGGCATTTTTACATAAATTGAGGAAGCACTTAAGCACATCTTTAAACATTTGGCATATGAGCAGCCATAATAAACTGTCCATTATTGCCAGACTCTTACACACACTCAGCTGACCATGTATATAGACCTTTCCAGGACCAAGGGCACATTTTTAAGGCACAGGAGAAATGTTGATTTGTGATCTGCTCTGCCAAAAATTTTAAGCTACCATACAGTGGGTAGGTCTGACATTTTTTCTACCAGGTGGAAAAGTGGTCAACATAGGGATAATAATGCCAGAAGTGAAGATAATTGCCTTCTTTTCCCAAAGGACACTCAGAAATGGATCTTCAGAAGGTAAAGTTGTATAAAGCTCCTGAAGTGGGACCAGTTATTTAGGAAACAAAATAGGCTGGAGTTTTTCTCAGCATCAAACCAATTGACTCTGTCACTTGGCCAGTTTTTATCTTAGAATATTCTCCCCAGGCAATCTGCTGTATTAAGCTCCTCCTCAGTAAGAGGAGGTGGAGGGAACTCTGCTTGAATATTAATAGTGAGAGTATATGCAGAGCTGTAAGAAGCTATAAAATATTTACCACATAAAAGGGATATTGGCTGGCACACAGATACCACTACAAAGATCAGTGTGCCTAACATTTTAGATTATAGGCTCACCTGGGTGAGAAATCAAGTGCCTTGTCATTCAAGCACAGAAAACACATTGAGGCCAGCTTACAACGTTACCAGATTACCTGACCTTACAGTTCAATATTGATTTTAGATTCTTCTTAGTCTACTGTCTTAGTTTCCTTATTATAACTATAATGCAGTTTTCTAATAGTGTTATTTCCTGTGACATTTTTCTAATGGTTGTTTACCACATACCCTGATTTTCCATCTTAGAGCAATATTAAATAAAATAGCATTAAAATAGCAATAAATAAAAAGAGCATTACAATATAATATCACAACTGTCTGCAAACATAAGCAATATTTTGTTTGGCATTAAAGAAAGCTGTAAACATAATATCCTTTTTAAAAAAAAAATCATGTTTGAATAAAAAATCTGCCATTAATTGGGTAGCTACAGTCCTGTGGAAGGTCAACAATACTTCAGTTCTGTAAGGAGGATGGGAAGATTTTGTCTTATGGACAAGATCTGCACTGATAGCTGTCAGGTGAGAAGTTGGTCTTAAATGACACAGTTAATCCTTGCTTTTTCTAAAATTCTTCTAGTTCACCTCAAAACACTGTGCTTCCTATTTCCTGAGTTCACAGTAAGATATATCCTGAGCTCCTGCTGCTATGAGGAACGTGGCCCTTAACAAATTAGTCCATTAATTTTTTTGTCTTTCTTTAGCAGCAGGAGGTTCAAGACTTAGCTAAGAAAAGGTACCAATATTAGCATATGATTTTTTTTATTATTTTGAGAGCTACTTTTTTTCTCGAAACTATTTTTTCAGGTAACAAAATTACAGTGAACATTAAGGAGGAATAGCCCAATCAGAAGCTGCCATTGTTATAAATTTATATGGTACATTGTATGTGTAGTTTTTCCTGTTCTCTTGGAAAGATACAATGGAAAGAAATTTTTTTCAATATAATTGAAAATCTCAGTGTAACATGTTCATACCATAAAAATTAGCCTTATCTGTCAGAGGCTATATATTAGAGTATTATTCTCGGTAATTAATCATAAATTTGAAATTAGCTGAAAATGACATTATTCACTGAATTTTAAAAATATACAAAAAATTTCAGTATTTATGAATAGTTTCTAAAGAATCATAGAGTTATAGAGTCATAGAATGGTTTGGGTTGGAAGGAACCCAAACAGTTCCCAGCTCCCTGCCATGGGCAGGGACACCTTTCACTAGACCAGGTTGCTCAAAGCCACATTTTGCTTGATCTTGAACACTTCCAGGGATGGGGAGTCCACAGTTTCTCTGGAAACCTGTTCCACTGCTCACTGCCCTCTCAGTAAAGGATTTCTACCTAATATCTAATCTAACCCTGCCTTGTTTCAGTTTAAAGCCATCCCCCCCACTTTTCCTGTTGCAACAGCCCTAACTCTCTCAGCCTGTCTACAGAGCAGAGGTGCTTCATCCCTCTGATCATCTTCATGGCCTCCTCTGGATTCTTTCCAACAGGTGCTCCATTTTTCTTGTGTTGGGGTCCCAGACCTGGATGCAGGTGGGGTCTCACCCGAGCAGAGCTGACAGGGAAAATCTCCTCCCTCGACCTGCTGGTGGCTGTGCTTTGGATACAGCCAGGATGCTGTTGACCTTCTGGGATGCCAGGTCATGTTGATATTCTTGTCAACCAGCATCCCCAAGAACATCCCCAAGTCTCTCTGAGACTGACCAGCCTGTAGTTCCCTGGGTCTTCCTTATTTCCCTTTTTAAAAATGTGGCTTATGTTTCCCCTTTTCCAGTCAGTGGGACCTTCACTGGCCTGCCATGACTTCTCAAATACGATGGATAGCAGCTTAGCCACTTCCTCAGCCAGTTCCCTCAGGACCTGTGGATGTACCCTGTCAGGTCCCATGGACTTGTGCACCTTCAGATCCCTTAAATGTCCTTGAACATTCTTCTCCTACAACAGACAGTTCAATAATAGCGGCAGGGCCAACGTCAGCAGCTGTTACTGATCCAGGTACCACTTACACAAGAAGTCCCATTATCTTCATAAAATCATTGAGAATGTGCCACTCTGGAAATCAGACCACTGGGTTGTTGCAAACCCAGTAATGCCACTTTATTGAAGCAGGGTGCCATGCCCCAGAACAATTCCTATTGCAGAAAACACCATTAATAGTACCAGATGTGGGCAAACAGCGACGCAGATTCGATCTTGATGCCCTCTCTGGTCAGCAGCGGAATGTTACGGTAACCTGGAAATGCAATCACACTTTATTAGTGTGCTAACCACAAGCACAAATGTCACCATGGAGTGCTTTTATGATATACAATGCAAATAAGGCATAATTTATGATTCTCTCAATTAACTCTTTAAAATAAACCGAAATGATACAGAACCCAAATACCATTTCTGTTGTTTTTTCTCCTCTACACATGCAGTGTTTCAATTCTGGCATTTTTGGTCACAGAGCGAAAAACTCCAGTGTTTCTCATGATGTGGTATTTTTTCAAACTGAAGGCTTTCAGTCCAGTGATATTTAAACATGGGGAAAGCATATATTTTAACATTCAAAGTTATTACGTGCTATATCATTGTTCTGATAGCAAATTAAATAACCTGTGAATCAGAGTGCCTCAGAGAAGAACAGTGTTGCAGCAGCAATGCACTGTCCAGCTGAGGCAGAAAAAAAAGTGTAGTGTGAGCTCTACCATGACATCTTAAATCTGTTAAGGTTCTTCTTTTGCATATGAGTAATTCCTGTTATCAGGGATAAGGCATGCCTCAGAAACTGTGTGGTCATCTGGTTGTTGAAGCATTTGGAGAAGCTGTACTTATCAATTTAAAACAATTAACTTACCTGCTTGAAAAACAAAACAATCTCGTCTCCAAAACCCCAACCTGTATTGCTTTATATGACTAAATGTCTGTTATTTCATAATAATAAATAATGTTACTTTTGATTAAAAAACTGTCCTGTGTTTTATCTATTTATATTTAACTGCAGTTATTTAAGTAAGTCTCTGTTTTGAATAAATATTTCCTGGGCTGCGGTTCTCCAACCTAAATGATTCTGTGATTCTGTATAAAAGAATCAAGACATTCCAAACTCAGGTAAATGAGGGTCCCAAAAACATCCAGACATACCTAAAGAAGGATTTTGAAAAGACCTCTAAAATCAAGTCCAACCTTTGACCAATGACCACCTTGTCAACCAGGCCGAAGTGCCATGTCCAGTCTGTTCTTAAACACCTCCAGGGATGGTGACTCCCCCACCTCCCTGGGCAGCCCATTCCAATGCTTGACCACCCTTTCAGTGAAGAAATTCTCCGTGATGTCCAGCCTGAACCTCCCCTGGTGCAGACTGAGGCCATGTCCTCTCGTCCTGTCATACTACATGAAAGTTCCCCTGGTATCTAAGGTTCAGCTTCTGGGCAGCAGATAGTAAAGCTGCTTCCAGGCAATTTACATTTTAAATCAGTTTTTAGGGCATGCACACAGTATGTGGAAGACTCAGTGTATTTCCTATCCAAAGATACACTTCAGGGACTAAGACTAATTTCTGAAGATGCTGTTCTAGCCCCTACCTACAAAATATTCCACAAAGTTTCCTGAGAGAAGTAAAGCTTCCTTTTTTTTTATTGAAATTGCTCCAATTTGCATTAAATAATTAACTGTTCCTGGATCCCATGATAATAGCAGTAATAACTGAATTCCTGTCCTGTATTAGTATTCTCCACTCACTGGAACTGGGGCTGTAACACAGGACTCCCCACTCTTGCCTTTAACCACCAAGGTAGAGAATTATTTCCAGTTTGAGCCCCTCTGAGTATAACAACATAATCATTGCATGAAAAACCAAAGTCTGCTTCAGCTGGGCTGCAAGCATTCCTCCCCACTGTAGTCTGCTGAGTTGGGAGGCTGCTGCTGGGGAAAGGAAGGCAGGGAGGATACAGATTTGAATCCTTTCAAAAGAAAACGTGGGGGAGGGTGGCAAAGGCACAACTTTGTCCCACTGCCCGTCAAAGGGAAAAGATGTAAGCACTGCTCAGCTTTTGGAAGCAACTTGCCCTCCGGGACACCTCAGGGATATGAATACTAAGGAAAGAGGGACAGTCCTGTAGTACAGATTAAAGCTCAGTTCTGAAGAGTAAGACTTAAATCTTAGCTCACTCTTCAGCATTTTAGGCAGTTCTTCCCTAGGAAATGTAGACTGTTGTGACTCCCTCTGTAAGAACATTATTTTCCCATTTTACTGTCTAAAGAGCTTGGGTACCTAAAGCAAAACCATTGTTCCACACCTGGTTTTAGAGGTCTCAGTGTTAAGCATTGCACTAAATTTTGAAATTATTTATCACTTCACCTCTTAGAAGCATTTCATTTATGCCTCTGGGCAATCCTGATGGCAAATTACATTTTCTTTACATTGTTTTAAGTGGTGATTGGGACAATTCGTTTGGCACCATTTGTAGTTTTTGTACCTACACTGATTTCCTGGCATTTTGTGTTATTCCACTCAAAATACTTCCTACAGAATCTGCAAGCTCTTACTTTTCCAAAATATAAATCCCTCATTTGTGGCCATAATTAATCATACAGGCACATTAGAGCCAGAAAGAAAAATTGTATATAAGAAAAACCCAAATCAATTATTTAACAGGCGTACATAAACATCGTTTTCTGATATTTAAATTTGTCTCAGACACTGCAAGTTGTCGAGTTGTTTTTTTTTTCATTATCTGGAAATATACTAAGGAAAGGAAAGTAAAAGGTTATCAGTGTAAAAATTTATGTTGTAGAGAAACAACTGTGCTCCAAGAGTAATGTCTTCGTTCTTGCGTAACTCCTCAACCTCAACTAAGAATCACAAGCAGCTTTATGACTTTAGAACACGGGGGGAAAAAAGCCATTTAAAATCCTGTTAAGCTTAATAAAAAAGGCGCAGTGCCTGTTGCCAGCTCCAGTGTTTTCCCTCCACATCTTTATTCACTAATAAAAGCTGTTTGTTTTGTCAGAAATAGCTTTAGAAACCCAGTGTGGTAAACAGCCATTTTACATAAGCCTTTCTCCTTGGCCTACTGACTTCTGTGTGTGCTCTTTATGTGCAGCCTATTCGTTACAAAAGGTTCCAGGAACCGTTCCAGAAACTCTAGTAAGAAAAATACCATAAATATTTTGCCTGATTTATATTCTTTGTTCTCCACTCTGAAAAGTTGCAGATAGGTTACCTGAGGGTTTTTTGGTGGTTGGTTTTGTTTTAATTTGGTTTGTGTTGGGTTTTGAGCCTAACTGAGTAGAAAGTGCACAAAACTGTTGCCTTCATAGCCATTCTGACTAATCCTGTTCCTTGTAGTGAATTAAAATACCATCTGAGCAGTTTCTATCTAGAGTGGAATATTGCAGCAGGAATAATTAACTGTCATTAATATTATTTTGATTTCAACATCCTGGATTCACATTCACAGGGATTTGCATACTTCAAAAACCAGGGAGTGCCATTTTTACATATAGTTATACAATCCTCCTTTAGAAAATAGACATAATGCTGCACTTTCTCAATGCTGCTGTAATGATAAAAGCCTGGAATGCCACAGATTTTTTTTTTTTTTGAGCTGTAATAGGTGGCTCACATAAAATCGTTACCTGTATTCAGGCTCAGCACAGGTAAAGTGTATTGACCAAGGAATTCATTGTTAACCAGAGAGACCTCATCCTCCACACAGAAGCGTATCATTGCTAGTTCTGGAACTTGGATGTTAAAAGAGAAGGTTTCATTCCATTTAGGGCACAAAGCTAATGGGAAAAAAAAAGAAAAGAAACAGGATTAAAATACAATTTCATTTTTTCTACTTAATAACTGATTTATTCTATCTGCTGTCACTAGTTTGAACTGGTGAGGGTTCATTCTTCTTCACTAGATTTCTGTGCCCATTTAAACAGATGATGAGACTCCCACTGACTGCGGGTGTACGTAGATCACATCTTTTGTATAGATTATGGAGTTAAAACTCTCAGTGGGAAGCTCTGAGAATGAAACAAACTTAGACAGCTTGTGACTTTGCTTACAGTATATAGGCCAGCCCCTTCCTAAGGATTTGTCATGGATTATCATACTGTAAAACAAAAGCCTAACAAAGTCAGTGTCATCTCTTAGAAGAGCAAAATAGCCAGGTTAAGAGCCCCTGCTCAACCTAAATTTTCCTACAGACATATAGGAACTATATGTCTCTATAGACATATAATTTCATGCTTTTGCCGAAGTTTCTTCTTTCACAGTGCTGGAAATGAGGTAGGAGCTAAATAAATTCAGGTAGTAAAACATTCGCTGGACTAGAAATACAAAAATAGGATTTGAAACAGGAGGCAGTTGCTTTGTCTTGAGCAATGATCATACAGAGAAAAGAAATTCAGGGGCTGATTTAAAACAGCAGCCGTCTATAAAACAGGCAGTGGAAAAAAATAGAAGACAGAAGTACAGGAGAAGGAAGATCACAGGCAACTTGTAGTCTGAGACATCAAGAAGATCTATATGATAAAGATAAGGGAGTACTTGAAGGCAGCTACAAAGAGTACACACTTCACCTGTCAAGCAATTAAGGGACTACTCCTACTAGAAGCTTCATATGAGCTAAGTGATGAAGCTACGGAAGTTTCTTCAGAAAAAAAAGTCTTTAAATGTACCAATTAGTGCACTGATTTAGGCTGGTTGATTTGCTTCATATCAACCCTTATGGTGCTGTGTTCTGGATCAAAACAGTGTTGATGACACACCAACGTTTGAGCTGTTGCTGAGCAGGATTTGAACAGTGTCAAGGACCCCTGTCTTTTTTGTGCTGCAACACACCCTCCCCATCCCAGTGAGCGGGCTGGGGGTGCACAAGAAGTTGAGAGGAGACACAGTGGGGACAGCTAACCCCAACTACCCAAGTGATATTCCAGACCATGTGGCATCATGCTTGGCAAAAGAAAGCCGGGGGAAGAGAGGAAAGGAGGATGTTCAAAGTTCAGTGTCTGCCTTCCCGAGTAACCACAATGTATAACAAAGCCTTTTTTTCCTGGAAATGGCTCTGTGTCTGCCTGCTCTTGGGAAGTGGGGGATGAATTCTTCCTTTTTCTCTGCCTATGTGTGCAGCTTTTGCTTTACCTCTTAAACTGTCTTTATCTCAACCCAAGAGTTTTCTTCCAGCTGGAGGTGAGTGGGCAAGCAGCTCTATGGGCCTGTCCAGGGTGACATCAGGGTGTAAAAACAATTCCATCTTCCTTTAGGAGAGTGCTCCTAACTAGGAATTTGTGCTTCCTGAACCTACTAATCTACAAAAATGGCACATAGCACAAACTTCTGCTACAAATTTTGTGCCAAAAGATTCTAGTCTAGAGAGAAATAATTGGAGTTTCTGTAAGTTAATACCAATGCCCTGGGATGCAAAACTGATAATTCCTTATAAAATTCTATTGTGCTTTGTTCACAGTCAAGAGAATCAGACTGATGCTCACCATTGCTTTTTACAACACTAGATTTCTTTTTTGCTTGATCTTCTGGCACACCATAGATTTCTATCTGCACTAAAGGGTCAGCTTTGTTAGTCTTCGACAGGCTGCTGGGTGGTAACTGATGACCACTGATGAGCTGGAAAATTAAAGTTGTAATGGATTGAAATAACTCTAAGAATCAATTATACATAGTAGCCATATAGTAGCCATAGTAGAAATAGCTCTTTCATAAGAAACTACTGTAAATAGCATATACCAGCCATAAACTCTTCTAAAAATGTATATTAAACACAAGAAAATTAAGAATATGGTCCTTCCCTTTTAATTTTTTGATAATTTCATAGAATCATAATGGTTTGGCTTGGAAGAGACCTTTAAAGGTCATTTAGTCCAACCCCCCTGCAACGAACAGGGACATTTTCAACTAGATCAGGTTGCTCAGGGCCCTGTCCCACCTGACCTTAAATGTTGACAAGGACAAGGCACCTACCACTTCTTTAGGCAACCTGTTCCAGTGTTTTACCACCCTCATTGTTAAAAAAAAATAAATCTGATATCATGGTTTAAATAATAATTTTCAGGTTTAAATTTTTAAATTTTGATTCAATAGCTAGACATAAATATTATACTTTGTTAACATGCAAAATAATAACGTTGGAGGAATCAGTTTCATGATTTCTTGCATTTTCTGATACTTGAATTCCAGTTTGTGTCTAGTGGACCAGCATTTACACCCATGGTGACATCAGCATTGTGTTACAGGGTATGTAGCAGACTGCCTCACCTATGTTCCTTCTCTTGCATAGTAATACATAAAACCTCTGCATTTAGTAAGCTCCCTGATATTTTTCTCCTTAATTTAGTTAGCTACCTAGAAACTTTGCCTCAGACTGCCCTGTAATCTGGCACCCAGCCTAAGAAAGGATTCATGAAAGTCACAACTTTGTGTGCTTTCTGCCTGTATTTCAGGACACCTAGGAGAGAATAACCATCTGTGCATAATCTGCTTTTTAGAAATTGGTGTATGGAATGTATCAATAGAGAGATACAACCCTTCAAGCCTTGGTGAAAGCTATGACTCCTGATCCTGGTGTCAGGACTAAGCATCAAAACTCGTGATAGAGATTCTTATTCCCCTGTCAACCACCAGAAAATCAAACCCCACAAATTCCACCTTTTGCTCAAGTATTTCACCTTGCTCCAAGAAAACTTCTAGCCTGACATACTGAAGAGCAGTGGCTTAGCACACACTGATGCTGTCCCCTTTCTTCCTAAAAAATAGCTACTACCTTCTCTAGAAAGCTTTGCAATCACTCATGGGGTGCCCACTTAGATCCTGGGGAGGTTCCTTGCCATGTCCTGAATGTCATGATGAAAACACAGCCCCACTGGCCAAGGCATGTGTCACACTCCTCTCCCATTGCTAGACCCAGTCTAAGTCCCCCATGGGGTGGGAAAAGAGTGAGCTCTTTTCAGCACACAATGACCTAAATCCATAAATCCAGTTAATTTTTGAGACCCAAGGTGAAGCAGACATACAGAGAGTAGTAAAAAGTGTTGGGCTCAGAAGTTTCCTTATGAAGCACCTTGAATATCTGTATTTGTCCTTCAAAGGCTATATGCTTCTTGCTGATGGGAATTGTGGTACATCAGCTTAAGAGGGATATTGAATTCAGTAAAATCAGGCCCTGTGTGATTTTTCTGTTCAATTCTGTTCTTCATTGATTGATTCATTCCCAGCCACTCTTAGACATTTGGCCCCCAGATGTTTTATATCTTTGCCTTCTGTTAAATAATTTCTCTACTCATCAAGGTAGTAACTCTTTCTCAGCAGAAACTGCTTCTCCTTTGACTCCTGCTCCTGATTCTTTTTGTCTTCAACCACCATTTCCTGGGTTTTGCTGCTGACTGTGAATGGAGCTCCCTATGCCCTACAGTCCCATTGCTCCTCTGTAGCCTGCACCACCCAGCCTGTAATCTCAGTCTGTGCCCTCAGTCTAAAAAGCTGCCTTTCTCTTTTCCAGCTTCTCTCACACTCAGGCATTTACATCCCATTGTCAATGAATTTGTCTGTCTCCTGCATTACAGCTGGGGAGTTCTGCTCATCTTAATTAATTCCTGCTTTATACAAATAAGAGCTAAAATAATTGAGGTATTTGCCTGGCTGCTTGAAATCATTCAGCAATGTCTATTCACAATTGGTATGCTCACTGTCAGGGCACTAAAATGGTCTTGATTAGGTGCATGCATTATGTAAGTACTTCATAATTGGTATTAACTAATGTTTTATCTCCACTCTTTATTTTTCTGAAAGAAACAAAATAGCAATTATACACTAATTTTATGCTAATTAAATGGCATTTATGCAAGTAGTGTACTGGGTAATCAGAAATATCAATTTTTCATTGGGAAAAGGTAGTTTTCTAACTAGTGAACAATTATAAGGCATCTACTTGACCTCAAAAAAAGGGTTTTTCTAACCCATTATTTGTAAATGACATGTATTTCTAATATTTTTAGAATATTTTAATTTGGGAGAAGTGGAAATAATTCAAAGGCTTATTAATTCATCCCTCTTCACACTTATTTATGTTATTCTTGGATGATAAATAGTCTTTCATGTATGCAAAGGAAGATAATGAAACTTAAAAGAAGCATAAAGCTTCCTATCGTATCTTTAAATATTACTATTTGTGAGTTAACATTATAACAGTACATGTATTATTAATATTTAATAATTAATTTTAATATTTAAAGAAAAAAAACAATCAAAAAGGCACATTTGATTTCTGAGTTTTCAGAGTTCGGTCTCCACAACCACAACTGACCGGTCCCTTTGTCAGCTACACTGTTTATATTTCTGTACACAACACCACGAGAAAAATCATGTATTTTTACAAACTCTTACAAGCTCTGAACACCTACATATTTTAGCAAACATGAGTGAAGTACAAATGGGAAAGCACCCAAGCAGCGATAGATACTGTATGAGAGTTTTGCCGTCTTGTTAAAAAACAATATTAAACTTCTCGACGACCAGAAATGGGGATAAGATGAGAAACCGATAATAGATAACAAATACATCTGAACTACAAAACATTTGTTTTCCCATTTCTAAATAATCTTACCCTTATTGACAGGGACATTGGTTTACTGTATGCTCCCACATTTTTTGGTGTAAACGTTGTGTTGCGATCTCTCAGGAACTCGGGTTTCAGCACGTAGCCACAACCCCCGTTGTCTAGGAATTTTCCATCTTGCAATTCCATCTGTGTTCCCGGGGTCTGGAAGTTTAAGGCCACTGTAAAATTGGATAAATATTGATTTTAGTGAATTAGATTTGAGACCATTTTATAGAACAAATAGTAAAAAAAAAAAAAGTGCAAATGGAGTTAAAATAGGTATATCTTTCAATTCATCTGTAAGTTCCTGTTATTTCTCTTAAATTTAGCAACATTCAGTAATGAATTGTTCACACACAAAAGCAGTGCACTATTTAGAACTGCACCACTTTAAGAATTTCCCTATAGATCTTTTTTATATTGCAGTATGTCATATATTTTCCATATTCTTTCTAAATTAGACCTTGGAGAATATGAAAGGAGACATCTTTTTTCTCTATGAGAACTAAATTCACTTACTAGTTTCTCTACAGCAGCGAGACCCTGCAGCCCAAACTTGCTAAAAAAGTTCTGGTGCAGAAGGCAAAACTCTGGGATTGTATCTAACCTTAGTTATGGTGCAGAATTCATCACAAAAACATGTCACCCAGAAGATCCAGAAGCTTTATCTTAGAGAATATTCAGTGCAAATATATATAAGTTTATAGAAGCAATTTTAAACGTGTTCTTAAATTTATGTGAGCACTCTTTCTTCTAACTTAATCCTCCAGTATTGGTGATTTTCAGAATACACCTAACAGCTTTTCCTTTCCTTGGCAGTTCAAAACATTCCTGATTTGCTGCAGCAGCAATAATACAATACTCACGTCTCGTCAACAGGATATTGTAATTCATGAGATAAAGCCAACATTGAACTAGACCTGTTTAATGAAATTTCCCCTATTCCAGTACATTAGAGCTTCCTGTCACATTCAAAATAGAAGATGCAGAAGTCAAATCAGCGAAGTGATAACATGACATGTGTTAAATAGAAAAGGATAAAAAGTCATTTACTTGATGGCTTGGTAAGAAAAAAAAAAAGGAAGACCTTAGCAGTTTAAGTGAGTCCCCATAATTCAGAAAGAAGATGTTATTAGATGTTCCGGTGAAATAATATAAATGTACTGAATGAAGATTTGGCTCAATTCAAAAATCCTCATCTGATGTGAGAAATGCGCAAAATGTTTTCACCACAAAAATTATTTGTTTCTTCACTGCTTTGATGATCCTTTTAAAACATTCTCTAGTAAATGACAAATTAGGAATGAAGCAGCTGGTGCTATGGGCCTGGTGTTTGAACTGCACATGTTTTTGGTGGGGTTACTTCAGAAGAGCTCTGGCCTGGTTCCATGGCCTCAAAACCAACCAATGGCTGGAATACACCAGGTCCTCCCCCTGTGCATCATCTAGTTCATCTGAAAGGAATCCTATCTGTGCTAACTGAGACTGCTCTGCATCATGAACCAACATGGAACGAGTAGGAACAACTCGAAATCTTGCCTAAAAAATCCCAAACAAACAAAAAACCCCCAAAACAACAATGACAAAACACAACATGCACTCCTGCTTTGAACTAAATGCTAATGTAGATGCAGAGATAAATTTTGTGTCAATATGCAAAGGAACTTTTTTTTACCTTTGACAATAGAAATCAAAGTGTTCATATTGCCCATAGCACACCATTGCCTTTTTTAAAACAGGGTAAGTATTCTCCTGGTATGGTTTTGGCAGTGGTTCACAATTCGGTTTTTTATGAGTCAACACATCATCCAGAAACAGCCCCAAATGTGGTGCTATATGATGCTTGTCATATCTTAATGCATTGATTCAAGCTGTGCAATGATGCTACAGAGCTGCAACCCCAAGGGCCCTGGAAGTCTGGGCCCTGGTGTGATCTACAGATAACCCAGTTCATAAATGATTCCTAGGCCACACTCAGAAAATGTGGTTTAAAAAGTGTAGCTGAAATTAGGCAAATTGAACAGTCATAGCTTCAAATAGCAGCTTCCACACAATGAAACAAATTACATAATGAGACTATTGCTAAATTTGCAAAGTTTTATAGGCTACTAAGTAGGAAAATCTGATGTAACAACAGAAATAAGCAAAGGAGAATACTTTACATGTCATCACATTAGGAAAATTACTTTTGCAACACATGTGAAGGGCAACATTATTATGGGTTCATATCTTCAAACATCAACACTATATTTTCACTTAATTTAATTTTACCTCAGAATAAGTTAAAGACACACAGAACAGTAATTTTAACTTACCTACTGGTTTCTTGGCATTGCAAGTTTTAGGGAGATTAAGGCAATGTGAAATTTTGCATCCTATGCTCTGAGATGCACACCTCTACTAAAACTGTTTGCAAGGTTTGCAGCTGCTTGGGGCCTCCCAGGACACTGTTTTATGGTGTACTGTTGATGTGCAGTTTTTCTTATTAATCAGATGCAGTTATAATCCTTACACTCCTTGAGAAATGGGAAGGATCATAAACTAAAGCCTATGCCTAGCAGTGTGGGCTTAGCAACATCTTTCTGCGAGGAAGACCGAATTTCTACCCAGTGTTTCATTTCAGTTTTGCTGAATTCGAGAGCAGAACTGTCAATAACAACCTTTTACTGTTGTTTTATGAAAGAGTAGAAATTTAATGCATGTATGAAGAGAGCTTTAAACTGACAATTTCTTTTGGAAAGAAGCCTAAATGTTCTTACAATGAAACCATTTGAGCAGTATATCATCTTAATGTATGGCTTTCATGGGGAAGTACAGACACCTGAAGTTTAGCACTGTGTACATTTAACTTTCGCCTCAATCCTTTCATTGAGGTCTGAAAGCTTTTTAATGTTGACATCAAAATCAAAACAGCAAAGCAAAACATGGTCTTGGAGGACAACCTGAACAAAGGAATTCCTCAGTGTGATTCCTGCACCTGAAATGGATCTATCTTCCTGGAACCGCATGGCCAAATCTCCTTCAGATCAGAGTATTTAATACTCAAGTCATCTTCCACGGCTGTCCCAGTAGGTCCCAAATGTGAACAACTTCCTATAGCACATGGAAATTAGGAAATTGCCTAGCTCCAAAAGATGAAACAATCCACACTGCACAGAGGAATACAAAGGGTGTATTTGACCAAAACCCTCTGTATCACAAGGAGTTAACTAAAGTCAGTCCTACAACTAATAGCAGAACTAACAACCTTCTAAATATTCAGATACAGCGCCTTCCATAAGCACTACCATTCAAGACGATTTATAGACTAAAAGCAAAAGCTTTTTAAAACCAAAATGAGCCCTGTAACTATGATTTGAAGGCAGTTGAGGAAAACTGCACATCTTTTGTCTGTGATCCTGCCTCTCAATTAATAGTCCTGCTGGGACTTTAAAATTGCCATTTTTTATTTTTTATTCTTTGCTTCCTGGCTCTATCAGCTATATTACTTACATAAGGTTTAGTGTATTTTCTCCATTTAAAAGGGAAGATTTTAAAATGGCTAAGGACACACTTATCATCAATTTTTCTTAAAATGAGCTACTTAATTGCATTTTATGCCATTTAAAATGCATCTCAAAATTTTATGTGATTTCAAACAATATCGTATGTAAAAACCGTTCATTGCCAATGTTCCTATCTCCATGATTTACCTCACTCATTTAAGCCTAAAGAGATATAATAGATCACACTACCAACCCTTTTGTCAGCCTTCTTGCCATCCCCTCAGCTCTTTCCAATTGTCTCTGTTCTTAAAACAGGCCACTCACAATGAATGCAATGCAATTCTGTGCCTTAAATATTTAAAATTTGTGCTGAATTCCACACAGACTGGGAAATGCTGGTGAAAACAGGACCATATCTTAATGACCTGGTATGTTGTCATTGGTTATCAGATGATCTATGTGATTGGATTTGAAGACATTGCTTTCATCCCACGTTAGCACTCCCAGCTGGGCATTGACAGTCCATCCTTTCTTCTCACATGCAGCTCGAAGCTGCACCCAATCCATCACTGCCCAAATTTAGAGAAATATTTCAGAAGTCCAAGAAAGAGGGAGAGAGACAATTTGCGAGGGCATGTAGTGACAGGACAAGTGGGAATGGCTTCAAACTGAAAGAGAGCAGGTTTAGATTAGATATTAGGAAAAAATTCTTTATTCTGAGGGTAGTGAGGCACTGGAACAGGCTGCCCAGAATACAAAGGGTATATTTGGCAGCCCGGGCTGCCCAGAGAAGTTGTAGAGGCCCCATCCCTGGAAATATTCAAGGCCAGGTTGGATAGGGCCCTGAATAACCTGGTTTAGTGGAAGGTGTTCCTGTCCATGGTAGGGAACTTGGAACTGGATGATCTTTAACCCAAACCATTCTGTAATTCTAAGTTCTCACATGGCTGGGTATTCCACATGACCTTTTTTTAGAGGGATGAAAGTGGCTTTTAAAACTGAGTATGAGTTCACTCAAAATCTGGATGCAAAGGGAGGATATTCAGTCATCAGATTACATTAAAAGCAACTGAAGACACCTGAAGGAAGAATAAACAAATTGTCACCTGCTCCACATACCAGGAGGCAAGCATTAATTTAAAGGAAGCAGACTACACAGCAATGGGATCTCATCAGTAGTAAACAAATTCTATCAAACTAATACCATCATCATCTGAATGATAAATACAACACCAATTTCTAAGCCTTGTGCAAGCATTAACAATGTGCTCAGGTACAGATAATATTTTCCTTTGAATACTATTTTCAATATACTAAAACTAATATGAGGTCTGATGACTCTGCATAGGAGAAATGCCATGGATATGTAGTACCCTATAAACCTGTCTCACTAACAGCAGGTGTAGGAAGATAATGTGCTCCATCACCAAGTGGTCACAGTATGAAACCAGAGAAAATGATCTTTTTAAGTGCGATTTTTAACTTTATCTATCTGAGAAAGTAGAAAGACTTGCAGCATAAGCAAGCCTCTTTGCCATATTACAGCAGCCTCCTCAGATGGCTCTGAGCATTGCTTGCTGTTTTGGTCTTGTCTTGACATGTCACTCTGATCCCCACTGCCATCTCTGGGGACCTAATTCAGGCTTGAGGACATCCTGTCCAAAGTCAGCCTTTTAAGTGTCCTCAGCATCCCTTTTGCCTTGAGCTTTTTAATTTTTCTAAATCTTCGTGCAGCTCTAGCCCTCTTGCCAAGCCTGTGAATAGGTGAGATCCCACCCAAACTTTATGAACAAGGACTTTGGTCTACCAGAAACAAAAAAACAAACAAACAAACCATAGTGATCAGTTCCCTTGCAACACAGAGCAGGCTTAAATGGACAGTGTAAATTTTGGCACACAAATTCTCATCTCTTTTTCTAATCAAAAAATTTGTCAGACTGTATGTATTTTTTCCTTCTCCTTACAGAATAAAATTGGGCTTTAGGTATTCAGACTCCAAATATTATTAAGCTTAATTATAATTTCCGGCTTTATTTGTCACTGATGTATTTTGAAATGGTTGCTCTTATTTTACAGACACTTAATTTCTGAATGACTTACAATACAAGGGCTTCTGCCACGGTAAGAGTAACTACTCTTCTGAGAACTGAGTAAATGCAGAACTGCCTGACATAACACGCTTAGAATGGGCAGTCAGTCTTTTTTTTTTATTGTCATTGAACCAATTCAATTCAATACTTTTGCTCTAAAGGCGCTGTCATTAGAAATGTTAAGAATTCAGCCCTACAGTTCATAATTGCTGACATTGTTCCCACATAATTACAAGGAGTTCTACTGGACAAAAAGATGTCGGGTGATTAAAAGTCATCCATTGTCCACATATATCCGTGAGTGGTTTCAATTAGGGATCCTCTCTCGTGAGGTTCTCATGGGAGAAGTACCTAAAGCATTTCTGATAAATTACCAAATCTAAAATCTAAATTGATTTTTGCTACCTAATGGATGTGTCAGTCTGAAAGTTACACTTCAGTGTAAGTCTGAGCATCTTTTAGTTGTCATTTAACTGATTTCATTAATCATTAAACATACTTTTACAAAATAATTTAAAAAATTTTTTTAACTTGTGATTCTTGGCAGAACAGTGTATTTTACCAGCTTCCCTTTCCTGTTTTAGTCTGACTCACTGACACAGAGTTTAGAATAAGACCAGCAAAGATTTCAGAGGTATATGTGTCCCTGCAATTTTTTTCTGTCTTTCTTTAAAATTTACTGGATTTCAGATAAATGATTTACTATTCCACTGGTTGTCTGAAGCGAAGGTAGCTGGGAAAAACTGATAAAACTAAATTCAATGTTTCGTGCTTTTAGGTGAAATTCCAGTGTATGTTACATACACCAAACACTCTAAAAATAAACAGACTACAGAGCAGCCCAAGAGCTTTCTCATAAACCTGACAGTAGACACATTTCTGCAGGAGAAACATGAAACCATCATTCAAAACAACTCCCAGACCTTGGAGCCATTCCAAAGGAAAGCTGAGTACATTTAGGGAGCTTCATACGTTGAATGATATTGTCCCACCTAACTCGTAGGTGTCTACACCTGAGTTAACTGCCCCGCCACAGCTTGTGACGATCAAATCAATGAAGTTTAATGGACAACATATTAAAAAAATGGGTCCTTACTGGAAGTATAAGATCAATCATATCCCTGGAGTCTGCAATTCTAATAGCTGTCCCATTGGGCTGAGGACTTATGGGCAGTAAGAAGCAAAGCAACCTTTTTGGGGAGGTCCATAAACCAGGATGGCCATGTGGCCTATTAGAGCCATGGAATTTTTTCCAATTACTTAACAAACACACTTATTTCTTTGGCATCTCATTATTATCTTTCCACAACTCATTATTCATCAGTATTTAGTAAGATTTGTGATAGTTGTGTGAAGACTATTCTGCAGCAGTTGGAGGATATGGAAAACATGGAAGGGGAAAGAATGTTAGAAAGAGAGTTGTATGAACTCGACCAAAAACAATGCGTGGCCCTCTAAGATTGTGTGTGGGCTCCCCTGGCAAGCAGGTTAAAACACCTTCAAGAAGAACCCCCTTGCCTAGGAAATGAAATAGGGGGAATGGATCAGTTGAATTCATTAGCCAGGTTGTAATAAATCTAGTTTTCACTTCCTGAAGAGGAATTTTTGGACTGTTAAAACCATATTAGGAAGAAAGTAATAATATAGGTATTGATACAGAACCCAAGCAAGGTCAGACTTCAGTTGTTTTAAGTTGCAAAGGTGAGGCACACCAAGATTTAAATAAGCAGGTTTCTTTTCCCTAGGAAGCTTCAGAGGTTAAAATCAGAACTAGTTAGAGAGCTTTTTATCACTCCTCTTTTTATGAATTTTTTTTTATCATATTATTGCACACAAGATTAAGCCACAAAACGGATGTGACAAAACTGCCAAGATACATTTCAACATCACAGACCAAAACAAAACCTAGAATAAGAAAAAAATCCATCATACAAGTAGAGGAACTTTCACAGGCAGCATACAAATTTTTATGAGTGCTCCAGAAAGCAGGTGCTCTATGTGGCCTCTTCTGATACAAAATTCTGTACCTGCCATACCATGGCTTTCTCATAAAACCATGTTTTAGTGATTCCTGTAGAGTGTTTTGATACATGGATAATGTTTCATACTGCATGCAAAGGCCATAGTCAAAAGGATATTTAAGTCTTTCTATTTTTATTTTTGCTGAAGCTTTCTTATGTTTTGGATTTTTTGCTCTGTTTAGTCAATATAATTCAACTGATATATGTTTATTTAAATAACTGTCCTGAATTTTCTTTCCCTGCACAAATCTTTACATTCATTTTATTTACTACATAAAAATGAGCTATGGATACACCAAACCAGTTCTTTCCATTGCCACACTGCAGTTGTATGCAGGAGGCATACTAATTTTCCACAGACTATTAAAAGGGGTTTTTTTTCTCCATAAGACTTCTTTGTTCACAAAACCTACCCTTCTCTTATGAGTCTCAATTTTCAGAGGATGGACATGGACTGCAGAGTGATATCCCAAAGCAATTTTGTGGAAACTCTGTACTCTTAACTGAGGTTTTTAACTTGCCTTCCCCTGGAAACTAGGTTTACACAATTACACGTCTCGTCCTCAGCTCCAACAAATCTTGAGCCTGTTGGACCATTTCATCCTGCTTTAGTTGAGTGCCAGACTGCTCCAAGTTAATATGTTCCAAGCAATTTAGGGAAAATTGCTGGCAAGGTAAAGAGAAGAGCACAGTTTTGGGTCGATCACTAAGGGAAGTGAAGGAATAGCTCAGCTCTCATGTCCTGATGCAGAGGCCTGGCAGGTGGTATTATATGTAGGTTCGACCAAAACCTAATATATTTTCTTTGCCCAGCCAGAAGAGTCATGGATTTTAAAGGAACTTAAGCTAGCAGATGCAGGGAGGGTAAAAGGAGCTGAAGAAGGGGAATAGGTGACATAGGAGAAATCTGAGAGTCCTGTGAACAGTTTTAGGGAAATGGCAGAAGGGATCTGGAGGGATTACTTCTGTGCATGGGATGTAAAGTTCAATGGCAGGGAGGCAGGAAGGGTATGTGGACTATGCAGACAAAGGAGAAACACAAAAATTAGAAGATCTGTGTCAAGTCAGTGGAAGGACGTCAGCAGAAGATTCACTGAGATTCCCTCTGGGA
The DNA here is from genome assembly GCF_001604755.1 of Lepidothrix coronata. Classification (NCBI taxonomy): domain Eukaryota; kingdom Metazoa; phylum Chordata; class Aves; order Passeriformes; family Pipridae; genus Lepidothrix; species Lepidothrix coronata. The sequence continues at coordinate 1,138,076 of NW_016690287.1, read as the reverse complement.
CTTGCATTGTGAAGAGCAGTTATATTTCTGCCAAACAGTTATCTAAAACAGATTAGGGAATTAACAATAGCTCTACCATGGTTTGGAAATAATATACGTGTAGAATTGTTTAAATCAGCCTATTCCCATGAGATTGTTTTTTTTTTAAATGAAGATGCAAATGAAGGGACCAACAGGGCAGATTTAATCACTTCCTGCATATTTTCAATTCTTCCAGGGAGGTCCTCAAGCCCCCTCTACACCAAAAATCATATGTTTTGCATACTATTGTTTAGAATGACTTTTCTTTAAAGTATACTCTGAGTAAACAGTAACTTTGAAAGACTTCAGTTCTGTCTGAGATCTAACAAATGGATATTTTTTGCAGAGATAAGTATGGAGATTTACAGGCTAGAAAGAAAACTAGTAAACTGCAGCATGATATGCCTGGGAGATTAACTGAATTTTAAATTAAGGACCTCTGGCCAGTGTTTCCTCCAAGCACAAAACAAACTTACTAGTGTTTAATAGCAAGGGGGATAGTATATACAGTGCTCATTCTAAGTTCTTGAACTGTAAGAGCATAGCTGGGGATACATTAGGGGGTTAAACAATAAATAATACATATGTGCATGATTCAGTGGAAATTGCACATCATTAACAATATTTTGGAGAGGGTAACTTGCCACAGAAGATATTTTTTGGAGCTGAGAAAAGAAACAAGCAGAAAAGACAGCCTGGAACAAGGGTGACATCAGCTTCAGGGCCCTACAGGCAAAGTGAAATCTGTGCCTGTCCTTGGATGAGTATTTTAATGTACCAAGGTGAGACCATACCTGTCACCTCTTAAAACTGGGAGCCTACGGCAAACTGCCCTGCTCACCCCAGAGCCTCCCTCAGGTGTCCTTGGCATAGACTCGGAATAAAAGACAGAAGATATATGTGGATGCAAAAAATATTGCTCCCTACTTCACCTAAGGCTGAAGAAGGCGTAGCAGACAGACATAGAAAAATATTCTGCAAATAAGAACCTTTTCAACTGAAGAACAAAGAGATGAAGGCAAGATTGTCTCTAAAGCCATTAAAAAGGGGGAAGTGCTTGCAGGTGAGAGGTTTCTCAAAGCCTGCTGAGTACAGAAGTCATGCTCATTTTTAACAGTTTCAAATTAATAACTTGAAATGAAGAGAAGCAGGAATTATCGTTATTTCATTGTTCAGGGAGCTTTGTACTGGAAATTAAGATGCTAAATTTATGTTGCATCTGTACATACACTGGAGATTCCCAGCAGCTCCCAGCTGTACCTGGGTATTGTGCTGACCAGGAGTGTTTGAGTGCCTCCTTGCAGTACCATATCCTATTCTGGGAATTCTTGGCACCACTATTAATTGTTGTGCCCACATTTCCTGCATCTCTGCAACTTCAGTCACAGAAAACCACTGCAAACCCACAGATCCTTCAGAAAAGACTTCCACTGCTGTATAATGGAAGCTTAAAAATGTTGTATTGTTTAAATAAACCAAAAATAAACTAAATAAACTAATAAAATATAATAAATGGGATGTTTGGGATAAGATACAGCTATTTAACACAAAGTGATATTTATAATTACTAGGGATGAAAAATTGCTAGGATATGTGGGCTGAAGGAGAAGTTTATATAACACAAAATGGAATTGATGCCAGTGGGGGAAAATATGTAACTTACATAACAAAAAAATACTCCAGGAAGCAAAAAACCTCTTGTATCTGTAAAACCATGAATGCAACAGTCTCTGCAGACAAACATACCCATTTGACACCCCACATTCCAGAATTCTTGAGGATTATAATTTGAAGAGGTCATTCTTGTTCCTCTCGGGTAGATTCTTGTAATAAATCTTGTAGTATGTGAAATAAACTCTTTAGCTTAAAAAACAGAATGATAAAAGCTTGGTAAGAAAAACTTTGATATTAAAAAGAGTCTATTCAAATAAATAACAATAAAAATACAATAATCTGATCCAGCAATTTTTTTTAACTCAATATCATAACAGTGTATTCTATTTTAATATTAATATATGTATTATATAGTAATATACCGCTCTGAGATACAGCTAAAATCCTATTTTAAAACTTCAATATTTGACTCATATTGCTGTGCAAATGCAGACTTATTTTAAAAGTTTAATAACCAAGAATCATTCCTTCACTGAAATATTCTGTTTCTTCACCTCTTTGCCGGGTAAATATACGATTTTTACACTAATGCCCACTGTGTTCTCATGGAAAACTAAGACACAAAACAGGAAAATGCTCAAAAAGCCCCCTCATGCCTTAGTAGCTCAATAGGGAAAAAAAAATCACCCTAAGATGATCTCAGCTTGTTTGCTGTTTTGAGGATTAATAAAATGACTGAAGAATATCAAGACCAGTGCACAGCACACTTTTAAATGACATTTAAATGGTTTTTAGTAAGCCTCAGAAGATAGTAAGTGGGTTGGTTTTCTTCCTGCTAGCAGTGTTCCCTCCCTCCTCGTATGTAGGCACAAACTACTCCCATGTGGGAAACTTCAGGCGACTTCTTTCTACACGATTCCTTTCTAGTCATTAAACGAAAGGTTTTTCATTTTCCACCCTGATCCTTTCCATCATCCTTTAACCCTATTTTTTGGGGGGGTTTTGCTTGGTTTTTGTTTGGTTTGTTGCTTCTCTGATTGGGGTTTTGGCTGGGTTTTTTTGTTTGTTTGTTTTCGATATAACTACTTTTATGTTCACTAGATTGCCAGAGGAGCCAGAGAGGACTGTCTGTTGGCAAAATCCCACTTGTTTTGATGCTGTTCAGCACCATTCACCCAACCAACCACTGAATCACCTCCACAAAGCGGTGGGTGGCAGCTGGGGTGGCAGATTCATTGTCATGGCCACTGATCTCTGTCCTTAACGCTCCCTCAAGGCTCTTGGCAGGCAGCTGGAGTTCAAACAGCAGCAGCAGCAGAGGCTGCGCTGTAGTGGCTGCACCAAATGGAGATGCTCCAACACAGAATGAGTTTTGAATAACCCAACTTGGCTGCTATGAAAGGTCTGGTCCAATGGAGCAAACTCCCTTCTCTGGGATTTATCCATTCTGTCAGTCTTATCTGCAGCTCTCCCCAAAGCCAGGGGGGCTCCATGCCCAACTCCAGTGAGTGCTGAGACCAGACATGGAAGGGAGTGTGAAACCTATTCCATGTGTTTTCAACTATTGGCTATAACTTCTAAATTATTTGATGCAGAAAGCAATTAATCAAAAGGCAGCCATACATTTTATAGACTGTGTTAATATTTGCTCTTATAAAGCCACGTGAAATTAAAAGAAAGTTGCATTTCAATTTTCCTCAAAAAACCAACTGAAATAAAAAATCCAGTGCAAAGGACATTTCTAAAACAGTATTGTAAAAACAACCAAATAAAACTGGACAGTATGTGTTTCATAAAATTTTAACCCTTCCAATGCCCTGACAGTGAGCCATAGCAACAATGTAACTTTTAGCTGAATAAATCATAATAAATTACCTGAATGTTTTACAAATTTTCGTGCTTTAGCCTCTCCAATTGAATTATTTTCATAGCACTTCTGATTCTGCAAGGAATGCTCAAAGCTCACAAACTTTGAAGATTTGGTATAAACCACAAGGTCTGACAATGCAATGGCAATTTTTGGCTTCTTCACCTAATAATCATATGAATAATGGAAAAATAAAAAAAGTCACAATTTTCATATTTCATTATTATTATTACTATCTTTAATTCAGAGAAACTATCATTTTGTATTAATAAAGTATGAGAAAATGTGTCACAGTTAATGAATTTATGATTTTTGATAGTGAGAGTTGACACAGTTAGAGATTATTAAGGTTATTGTGTCCATGTTTATCTCAGCAATTGTAGGGTGAATGGAGAGATGCTGCCAGTGTTCTTTTGGATAGCTTTATAATTGTCCTAGTTCTGAGATTGGTATGTAAATTAACATAATTTTTCATGGCTTTAAACATCACTCATTTAAAATATACATCCAACTTTATATTCATAAATACATAAAGCACTAGAAAAGATCAATAGCATAAGGTCAACTACAAAATGTAGAACAACAGGAGAATATTTTACCGTGCCAAGCAAATTAGACATAGGAATATTCCTCCAAGCCTCGCTCTGAAGTTAAGAAAAGTCTTTTCTTCTTAATTAAGACAGAAAGTTCTTTTGCCAAAATCTTTGTTTAGCCTTGCTCCATTACCAAAGCAAGCAAAAGCAAAGGGACTGAGATTTTCCCAGGGTCTTCTCTCTCACTGTGAGGCACTTTGTGACATTTTTACTTAGCATCACTTGTGAGCTAAGCAGGGGCAGTACCCAGCAAAGAGCTGATGATGCTCGTAATGTTTACAAGGCATTAAAGCTTTTGAAGGCAAATTCTCACCTGACAAAATAATAGAGATTGCCTGCTCATGGCTCTTAAACTATGCAAAGTTCAAGTGCATTTATTATTCTGGGGCTATGTCCCATGAGGAGCAATAGGAATCTACTGTCACAGAAGTCCTGAAGAACACAACTCTCTGGATGTGGCAGGCAGGGACACTGGCAAAGCCAACAGCATCACTGGGGTATCCTGGCTGTGGATTCCAATGCTCTCCCACCCTCCCATAATGGGATCTCAGGATAAATACTCCAACAGAGTGGAATCCTGGAAATCATTTTCTCTTCTGCCTGTGAAACATGACCTGTTGTTGCTGCTCTTGAGTATGTGGTGTTTGTTCTGGTCTCTGACATGATCTTACAAATATATTTGACCCTATCATCTGGAAAGTTGGCCTTTCCTCTTCAAAGAGGACTCCATCCTTCCTCAGAATTTTTCCTTACTATCTCTCTTCATCAGGTGGAAAGAGAAAAAAGCAAAGATCTTGACCATCAAATCGTTTAAAGGAAAGGGACACAGAATAAACACTGCCTCTCAGCAAGAACACTGGGCTCTGAGGAGCACTGCCAGTTTACCCACATTCAGGTAATTGGAGCATGATGTGGAACAGTGGCTGGATACAGAGTGAAGCCTAATGTCTTAAAAAACTTGAACAAAACACTTTGAATCCTGATGATGCACCAGATTCCCATGGTAGAGAATTATACTTGGTTAAAAATATGAGTTAAGTTCAATTTGACTTTCAAAAAGATCACATCCAATTTTTGCTCTCTCTTTCAGAAATAATACTTAATGTCAAGTCTCTGCATGAAAAATGTAAAAACACCTTTTCTATTCTAAGTGTTGAAAAATGTTTTAGCACAACCAGACATGGTTATGCACCTAATTTCATGCATAAATCCAGAACAGAAGAAAATAGGGGAGTGGGAACTCTTCAAGATCTCCAAGATAGACCGATGGACTTCAGCAAAAAATAGTTACCTATCTGTCATCATCAAGAACTGCTACATGTGTTCTCCATACATAGCTCCAGGAGGGCCTTGGGACCAACAAAATATTTGGACAACTTCACCTTAGATCTACTGTGGTACTGAACACCTGGGACAAGCACAAGACTTGAAAGAGGAAAACGCAGTTGAAGCTCAAGGTGGGAGCACAGGGAAGGGTTGCCTTTTATTTGGATGCTAAAATGTGGTCCAGTTTGGAGTTTCTTGTAAGAAGAGGAAAACTTTGAAACCTTGAGCTAAAACATGTCGTTTCAAAATGCATTGCTCTAAGTTATTTTAAAGTCTAGCTTTTAAATTTAGTCTCTATTTTAGGATAACATATTCCTTCTTCTCAAAAAAAAAAAAAGAAAGAAAGAATAAAAAGGAAGCTGACATACATCTATGTAATTCCTATATTCAATCAAGACAAAAGTTACCTTTGACTTTTTTGAAGGTGGCGGGGATGAAGTTCTGCGACCTCCTTTTCTTTTGGAGGGACTCTTGGATCGGTAAATAGGGGTTGTGTCATCAGTCTCTTCGTCAGACAGCAATTCAGACTCAGATATGTCCTCAGTGTCAGCACCAGTCTCAGCAACAGTCTCAGCACCAGTCTCAGTAGCCTCAGCACCAGTCTCATCACCTGTCCTGAGCATACCTTCTTCAATGGTTCCAACTTTTTTATTTTTTATCAGAACTTTGAATTTTAATGCCTGTAGAAAAGAGGTTAAACAGCAGTAACCAGAATTTTGTATGGATTAGTAGGTTTTTATCTCTTGGTATTGTTTAACCCATGTTCAAAGTTGTTTATTATGTACAATGAAGTGAGTTAACAAAATGAAGTAAAGATAGATATCAGTGAGGCAAAAGCCAAAAAGAAGTAAACCAAACAGAATCTGGGGATCAAAGCACATGACAGAATGTGACTATCTAAACCCATGACAAGAGAAAAGGCTCTCCACCACAAATACACAGATGCTGAAACCATGAAAAGATAAAAGTAGGAAGTAAGTGTCAGAGGTGATGGCCAGGCAAGGCATAGAAGGTATTTTTTTTTTACTATGCATAATATAATCTTAAATATATATATATATATATATACTTAGAGACATGTATCTGATGTTAATTTGGATGTTGTTTTAGCTATTATTGCAGCTGCAGAAAATTTTTTGCCTTATCTGATTACTGCATTTGTGCATATCTGTCTAGTTTACCAGATTAAAACTTTTTTGTTATTTTACAGTGGATCCTCATGCTGATCTGCTCAGGGAAGTAACAGAGTTTTGTGAGTTTGCTTAAGCAACTTCTCTGTTTTTAAATGGGCACGTTTCAGCTTCTGTAACATAAAATGTAGGGGAAAAAAATCACTAAATGAAATAAATTCTTACAACATGTCTTTCACCTATGCACCTGAATCCTATGAACAAATATTTCCCTTAGATTTATGAAATAATATTCATCGTAAAGGAGCTATTATTTAGCAGACATTCACCTCTACAGGAACTGTGAGTAATAGGACTTACTATCATTCTTGAATAAAGTGATCCACAAAAATATTCCTTAAGTTTCATAAGCACTAGCGAAAAGGAAGGTTACAGAAACAGGGAACATATAATCTCACAGTAAATGAAAGGTAACCGAAACACTGTATTTTAAGGTATCCATTAAGTAAATATGAAAAGTACAGATGATACAAACATATAAAACCAAAGTTCTGTAATGGAACCCACAGCCATAGGCAAGGAAAGAGACATTCCATTTATTTACATGGCAATCTCCATTGCTCATAATCCCCTCATCACTTCACATCTTGTATTAGTAGTTTGCCAGTGTGCCAGTGGAATGAGATACCTTATGCTTAATATCTATCAATGCCATGCTACTGTAAGATTTGATTAGTCTCTCTGCACTGGTGACTCAGAATAAGGATGCCCTTTAACATTCCCTTCATTTCTTATTGATGCACTCATTTTTTTCCCCCCGCGATATTTTTAGGAGAGTTTTAATATGATTAATGCTGCTCATATTTTTTGAGAGTTCTGAATTTTCCTTTGCATGTTCCCATTCCCCAATATTTAAAAGCAGTTCTGTCCACTTTTGGTCTTGCGTTTTGTTATTCAGAGGTAAGATTTAATCCTAGAAATTTAAAAAAAAAAAAAAAAGGACCTAGTATATAAGGAAAGAAAACCTTTCTATGGCAACATTACTGCCTCCTATATGTAAATTTGCTTTAAGTAAAAAAATGCCATAGTATGTGTGTGTGAGCCAGTAAAAATGGGTCCTGATGTTTGAAGTAAGTTTCTAAAGCTCTGTTTATGAACTATTAGCAAAAATGTAAATACCCTGAGGAAGGAAAAGTTTTTTAAGGGTTTGGGTTTTTTTCAGTTTTCTACAAAGATAACATTTTAAATCACAGTTCTATTTTCAAAACCATTTACAGAGAATACTCTAGCAATATGAAATTTTGCTATTATTTGGCCAGAAGCAAATTCCAGTAATAGTTATCCCAAACCATGGAAAGTGAACCCTGAACTGAAAAAATGACACATCAAGGATTTTAAGTCTGAACTTCAAATATATCTTCAAAAAAACACCCTTATAACAAATGTATGGTTACAAAACCAGTGACTGTGTGAAAATGGAGCTCTTTAATTGGTAATCAGTGGTGCTAAACACACAGCACCTTGTTCTCTGAATGTCCAAGTCTTTTAGAAGAGCTGAAAAGTCTTTTAATGAGCTGAAAGTCTGAACATTCATTATAACTTCTCCTTTCTAGTTTTAATATGAAAGGCAAAATATGTTAAAAATACATTTGCTATGTGCTTCTATATAAACTCTAAGCATAATAAAAAATTTAAATATGTAAAACATAATAGATCTTCCCTAGAGCACAATGGGACTTCAAGGCTGGCATAAGCAAAAGTCTCCAAGTACCATCAACTGGAACAAATATTTACATAATTAAATGAACAAAATTTATTTCTTGTACATTCTGGTTAATGTGATGTACAACACAAATCAGAACAGCCAAAGTTGACTCCAAGACTCCAAGACAAAATCATGGATTTTGACCAGGCAAACCCACCTAACTGAGTACTGTAACTAATGTAAAAAAGGACAAAATTAATTCCTCAGAAATGTAGAGAACAAACTCTGGTTTTGCATGATGAGTATTAAAAAGAGAAGAATAGTTTCCCTTATTTAAATTCTCCTAGCCAGCCCTAGGTGCTTAGTTAGTGGAATATCTAATCCTGAAAACCTTGCTAAGTAACAAGGTTAAAATCAATTTAAGTTTTACATAGTTTTTTATTTCAAGACTTATATTTATGCTTTAAATACTGATATAGGGTGAAGATGCAACATCTCCTGTGAATTCTAACATAGGGAAAACTTATAAGACAATGACAAAATTTCCTAAGTACAACTGTTAAAAACACTCAACACCAGCATTCTTCACTGATTCAAGAAGAGAATCACACTTAGTAAAAGTGAGAATGGATGCCTTTGTGGCAGCCTTATAAATCACAGTTATCAGGATACTTGAAATCAATACTACCATCAGTGTCTGAACTCTACTTAAACAGATATTAATTATATCAGGAGTTCCACTTTCCTGTCTCATTACAAGTTTTCATACCACACATTTACCCAGTGAGAAGACCCCTGCACTGAAAATTACAGTCCTGTATTGTGCTCTGTAATAGACTTCATGTAAGTCTGATCCAAGGCTAAACAGCTGTGCCATATTAGAGATGACATTCTGACTAGGCAACTAAATCTCTGGTGCATGGATTGGAAGGAAATCCAAAGGATCATTACTGAGAAAGATGGTTACAGGTTGGCCAGGCTAATTAGTGTAGTGTGCTCAGGGCCTTCATTCACAAATTCCCTACCACAGTTCAAGGTTCCAAGAAGATACCTTGGATCTGATTTTTATACATCAGATAAACCATCAGCCTAAGACCTACCTGATTTATGATATAAAATACGGCAATTTTTTGTTTTTAATTATCTTCTGAAGTTGTTTAACAATACAGGAAAATTATTAACAAGAGACTTTTGCATGTTTAATACATTTGTGGGAAAACCATGATCCCTGAAAAAGACTGTAGAGTGTAATGCCCATAAATGGTAGAGGAGCTGGATGAGTCTTCTGTAAGTTCTCACCAGAACCTAGAGAATCCAGAAATTTTATAATAAACAATACTGATTTTCTTATTTTTGAGGTCATCACCAAGGCATGCTACATTTTCAACATCTTTCTTCTCATTTTTGTAAAGAATTAATGCCATAGGCAGATTGAAAGGCAAAACAGTGGACTAGAAATGTTTTGACTTGCTAAGAAGAAAAGATATTCCTGATGCAAAGACTTGGTCGAGACATTTGCATACTTGACTTGTGGGTGAAAAAAATAGGAATGAATCTTATCACTGAAGCAACAAAATTTGACATGCTAAAGCAGCCTTGGTCTTGAATGTCTCAGTGAAAATCTTCGTGTCCTGGTTTTTCAATAACAAAGAAATAAGATTATAAAACCCTACAACGTTATACAAGAGAGACAAACATGGGGATGGTTAAACTGAACATTGGTTCCTGAACAGCCACAGGTTAATGTGACCATTACCATTTTGTCAGAAGTTACAGTTAGTCAGTAAGAATCTATTTGCCACAGGTCATAGACAGTCAGGTACAACTAAGTTTTGAAAGTTTCTCGGTGCAACAGGTAGGAGGGAAGAAAGTGCAGTAGCAATATGAATCTCTTAGACACACACTCCATTATTATATCTAGATGTTGAAGATTTCAATACTTGGTTCACCAAGACTGGTGCATTCTAGAAAAACAGACACCATGACTTTAATAACTCTGGGGAAACCTCGGCAATCCTGGCCAGAAATGCTTCTGAACCACCACAATGCAGTAACTGATCTTGCAGCTGCGTGGTAAACATTAAAGAACACGTAAAATAACAGTAGTTGCCACTTCACTTTCAGTTAACAACACATCAGTATCTCATTCCACTTTTGTGACAGGAAACCTGCAAATAATGGAAAATTCCTAAGCAGCTCATGTATATATCCTGTCAGCAGGCTAAGGCAGTTTGATGTGCTACAAAAATAATTGAGAAACAAACCTTCATCAAAAGCACCAATGTGTTTGCATTCTTTTCTCTGTGTTACACTGGAGGCTTACTTATTTCTTTCAGTAGCTGTCAAACTTCTTAGAGAGGAAGGATACAGCAGGGTAAGTGAAAATATATCTCTTCTTGGATTCTAATATTTTCTAAGTTCAGCTACAGACTGCATATGACACTACATTCTGTCACTTTATATCAGCATATCACCAGGACTGCTGGTGCAACTGGCAGGGATCTCTGGCACCAGCCAGTGATGTCAAATGTAATTTAATGTGGGAACTGACTCAAAGGACCTGATATTCCAGTGAATATTAAAGGAAGTTCACAAAGCCTCTTTAGGAGCAAGCACCATAGTGGCCAAGATGTGAGGAAAGAATGGCAGTGGGTCTTTTGCTTTGCATGGAAAAATATCCTCCTGGGAAGGAGGTGGAAGAGATTGGTGAAGCTTAAGAGTAGCCTCAGTTTGTCATCGAATAAGGGGCGTGTGAAAGGAAGAAAGAGAGCAAAAGTCTTCCCTTCCCTTTCTTCCACGTGTAGGAGAAACAACTATATGTTGAGATGCTACAGAATACAGTAACATTCCAGGAAATTAACAGTACTAGTATAGTCAGCTGGAAGGGTGCATATATGGCTGAGGACAAAGAATTAAAAAACCTCTTTTCCTGAAATTTTCTGGTGGTTTTTTTTTCAGGGCAAGCAAGTGTTGAGAAAAAGCAATAATGTTCAGTGATCATCCAATTTTCTTTTCTGGACCTCCTTAAACCAGGTCTTATAAAGGTCCTCTTGGACCTTTCACTTAGGCTTGCAATGGTAGGAGACATCACTGCATGACCTGTGGTCCCTAAGAATGGGTTTGCTCTGCATTTTATCCCTCCTTCCTGATGCACACAATCATCTCAGCTGAGAAAGGTATAGCTCAAAACCTACTTAGAAAAGGGATTAGAAGATTGACCAGACAACAGAGGGGAAAATAATTTCCATCGAAGTCTTCAAAACTCCAAGATCTAAAAAGAACCTGTAATTGGCAGAAGTTTCTATGAAGTGTTTGGAGAAACTTTGTGGTATCCCACTTCATGAACACTCAAGAGAACCATTTGAAGGACACTGAGATGGTTTGTTCCCTTTTCTTACCAGTGCTCCATCTTGAAAAAAGTGGAAGAGTAAACTATATAGGTGACAGGTTGGGTTTTTTTACACTAACTGAGAATCTTTCTCACAAATAGCATTTTAAATTCATCATTTATGGTTCTGTAACATCTCTTTTGCACAGCTTCAGTGAAGCAGGTTGAAGACCAAGTTCAGCATCTGACTTACTCAAATGATAATGATTTTACCTAGGCCTTGAATATACACAAGCTTTAAAGATGTGATGTCACTAAACTCCTTTTGAACATGGACCAAAAGTGGTTCTTCAAAAAGATGCTCCCCAAAAGTCAAACTTATTACTCAATTCACAAATTCAGTCATAGCTGCATATTTCCATTGCTAAGTAAAATCCTACTGATTTTTCTTACATCCTTGATCAGGGCAGCTGGGAGAAATGGAGATGATCCTAATTTTTTTTCATTCTCAAGATAACAATTTATTAAATTCAGACTTTTGTAAACACCTGAGGACAGTGGTATTATTTAGGTAACCCTTACCTCTCATGTAGATGTGGAACGCATCTCACACAACTTTAATATATTAAAAGTTCAGGAGAATGAATCTCACCTGAACAGCATTTCCAGCAATGCATTTTCAGGCAAAAATTCTGCAGGGCTGACATATGAAAACTTTAAGCTATGAAAATATGAAGTATGAATTCCCTGCATCACAGTAACCTCATGGTAAGGGACATACCTCTTAAAAAGTAATATTTTTAATTATGTGATTCAGTGACTCCACGATTCATATGCAGTGCAGTGATTTTGTGCTTGCTACAGAGAACATATGATCCTTGGACATGTAATGCACTGAATCCAGTCATGCTTTGAGAAGCTTCAAAACAAAGTCTCCTGTTTAATACAGGTTATATTTTTTCAAAGTTACAAAAAAACTTGCAAGGTTTCAAAGTGACATTGGACACTGTGATATAAAAAGTGTAATGCTACAATCAAAAAAAAACTATGTTGGGTGAGAAATTTATATAATAAATATATTTATAATTACATTGTTATGGAAATATAGCAGTATGCATATTTCTTTAGCATATCTTTTGGACACGTCTCTTCAAAAATTCTTTTCCTTGATAAATTTTTAAAATTCTTGTATTCCTTTATGTGTATTTTTTTTTCTTGTGACAGTGTTTCCTCCCCATATTTTTATTTGCATTCTTTTTCAATTACTGTAAAGCAAAAAAGGTATAAAATATATCTATCACTGGCAAGAGCGACAAGTCTAAATAAGTATTTTGGATGTATGCATTGTGCTACAAGAGATTAAAAAAAACTTTTGCCCTTGAAAGAAAATTGTGTGCAAAGACTGGAACAATGGGAATTTATTTGTTTTAGTTAGCAATAAAATTTTCAACACCCATCTAATTGCCTTTTCTGACTTCGTATCCCAGGGGTCTGAAGCCACCAGCTGAGAAAGTCTTAGGGAGAAACACACTGAGAAAGAGAGAATGTCTTTGCAGCAGCAGAACTCAATAAGAAAGTTTCATCATCACAGTTATTGTCAAAAAATTCAGATTCAGGTTTCCATTTCAATAACATGTTTACATTTCAGGAATTTCCTTCACTTAAAACAACAAAAAATAAATGAGCAGATAACAGATACGCTAACATGTATCTTTTCATGTGGCTTTTCTGTGCTGTTTAAATATTGTTTTGTTACTATCTGTGATCTATTTCAGACACAAGAAGTGTTCCATACATTCGATTGTGGAGAACTAAAAAGAAACAAACCCCACAAACAAACAAACAAACAAAACACATCTTTTTCCATGTCTTTCATAGAGAAAAGTGCAATCTTATTACCTCAGGAGAAGGTAGTCTAGTCATCTCTGTCTCACCACCAATTGGTGAAGAAAGAAGCTTGTCACCTAGAATACTTTTTAAACAGTCTGCCATTACTTCCTGTTGTTTAGGGCTGCAGTGGTTCTCCAAAGACAGCACAAGTGGATAGGCAGATGACTGAAAACATAATTTAAAGATTTTATTATTCATAAATAAAAAGAGGATCACTTGCTTTTGCAAAATATCTTACAAAAGTTCCCTTACCAATCTGTATTTTCCTTTTTTTTTCAAATGTTCAGAATATAGGTCAGTTGGAACAACTGTGTGTTAATAACACATAATAAATGCTCACAATATTTATGGAAAAGAGAAAGTACAGTTGAAGAAGAGAAAAATATATCTTTGTGATGTCTGGGGGGGTTAAAACACTGCTAAACATTTACCTCTGTGTAAAAAGAACTGATTGGTTTTTGAAAGGTAAAATCGTATTCTAAAATTAAAATCGATGAAGTACAGCAGGATTAAATGTCTTTTGCTTTAGTTTATGACAGATTTTAACTGATGATATTTCAAGCTGAGTATCCTTAAAGCTTGTTCAGAAATCATTGCCTTTACATGAACAAGCTATGCTTCTACTTTTTTCATAATATCAGGAAATTTTCTCGGGACTCTTCACACTTTGCTCATCACAGTACTCAAGCAAGACAGGTAAAACAAGGGAAATTGAGTAAAAATCAGAGAATAGCTCAAATGAAACACGTCCATACAGACTGTAAAATTAAATCTCATAAATTGCCAGTAATACTGGTGGCTACCGAAAACAAAAACTCTGAATAAAATCTTTGCTTCAGCAGGACTTAAAATTATCTGTTTCTAAGGGAAGTACTGTGTTTTTACCCTGTCTTCACACTTGTCCCCTGAGCACTTGCTATTAACCACTAATAGAAGCACAGCTGGTATGAACCATTATCTGTTGTGATTTTATCATCTTACTGTAACTTGTCCCTGTGAAATGAAGTTTGCATTATAGTTAAGTAAAATATGTGGTGTATTAGCAAGAGCAGGAGAGTTATATCTAATGGGTTTTGAAGAACAGTGAAGTAAAACCACATTTTTTATTTCACCTTCAAAATCAGAGGCTAATTAAATTGTATAGAGAAATAAGAATAGAAAAAACACAGCTTTGACTAACACTGAGAAGGCTATAAAAATACATGCATAAAAATCCATATAACTGTAGGATCATAGATGTATATATTTAAATATAATGCTGGCCTGAATTCAAGAGTTATCTCAATTTCATTCAGGACTTTATTTGAGCAGGAGTTTTGTCAGAAACCTCTACAAAAGCCTGAGACAGTGCCAAGAACTCTCCACCTTTTGCTGCTTTGCCAGAGATGGGCAGAAGGGACACTGCCCTAACGAGTCACCTGACAAAAAGACATCAGTAGCTGGCAACCTGTATCAGGTTCAAGATTTAAAATAAAAGGAGAGGAAATGGAAAACAGAGTAAGTCTCAAACTCAGCTATAATCTAACATTGTTGTCTATTTCATAAGCTCACATGTAGGATATAAGACAGTCTGATAGCAACAGAAGAATAAGTGAAGTAAAAAGATTTAAAAGATATAAAGGAGTAAAACACCAGACTGATTCTGAAGTAGTTGTTCACTTTATATTCAGTACTTGCTTAAATGATCTTAGGTGAGCATTCCACCTAACAAACTAAGTAAGATCACCTGAATTCTTTGCAACTAGTTTGGTTTATAATCAGTCAGCATGTTTACTCTTCCTTAAAAAAAGATTAAAAATATATGAAGAACAGATAGCACAATTTTCCTGTAATTAATTTCAACAGTGCCCACTGCCACAACAATCCGTTTCCCATTGTTTTACCCTGGAGAATCTCCGACAACAACCACGTCCCCGGGCTTTGTTAAAGCCCCCAGCACATTCCAACCAACTTATATACACAGACAGGTGTGCAAACATACCATAAAGGCATACTTGTCAATCACATGGATTACAGAACGAAATGGAATCTTGCTTGTTAAAGTGTGCCCGTGGTACACCACGGGCTCGTTGTTGGAGCCATCCCAGCAGTCGATTTCCAGGCAACGACATCCTTTCAAGAGAGCACTTCAAAAGAACAAGAGAAACAATTGTTTAGTGAAAAGAAAGATATCAGGCTTTTTTACACAAGTTGCTGTATTTCTGTTTACAAGCCACATCGGTTAATTGCCAAAAAAAAAAAAAAAAGCCTCTACTTTTTCATCGTAAAAAAACCCAAAAGAAATCCTGTAGAATTATATAGATATAAGACAGAGCAATACATTCTGTTGTTTGTCTTAGGTATGTTAGGTAATAAACTATATTGGAGCATTAAAGAGTAAGGGATTACCTGAATAACCTTCACCAAGAAACTAAAAACGAGGGTCAAAGATTTCAGTAAAGGAATTGTGGGATAATGGCAAACTGTCACTTAAAATAGAAGAATAAAAGTTTGAAATGGCCTTTTCTATTACTTTTCCAGGACTTGCCTGCAAGTTTGAGGAACACTGTGCTTAAAAATAACAGCATTGCACTTAGAGAGTCAGCTTGTGCTTGGTCTTTACACAATTCAGTTGTTCTGCCCCCACCCTACTTGTAAGAGGGAGTGCTAAAGTTTCTCAGGTGCCTTAAATTTACTGGTTTAATTTTTGATATGCTAATGGCATCCCTTAAAGGTCTTAGATCTCTAATATTTGCCTTGGAACTAATTGAAACATTTCTTCCAGATTATTTCACTTATTTACCAACCTGTCTCTTACATGCTGCCCTTCACGTTTACCATATCTCAAAGATGCCTCTTGCTGATTTTAGCATTTTCCTCACACTAACATTGGAGAAAGATGAAGAGATGGGGGCTTATACCCTCTTTGTAATTACTTTCAGCAATGCAGTGTTAGCATCATATAATTTTAAATCCTGTGAGAAATTCACTAATGTTTCTGATTATTGCAAGTCATTATGGAATATTCAGAGAGCCACCAAAACAAAAAAAGTTGAGATAGGTGACAGTTTCAACTGCTTTCTTGTCACTAATGTAGTACAAATAATAGGAATGCTGGACACTTGTCTTCCAAGTTCTTAATACTTTCTGCCTCCTCTGTGTTGCTGTTATTACACCATCCCTTTTCTTCTTCCCTTTCTTGGCAATAAGGCATCCTGGTCATCAGGTCATCATCCTCTTGGAGTTATACACTGCAAAGTTTTTTCTCCCTCCTGGCTACCAGAGTGCCCACGTTTTGTTGTTGCTGTTGTTTCTAAACTTGCAGCATTCACTGATCACAGATATCCTTGACATACTCCAACACGCTGTGCCCTTACACCCTATATATTGATCAGATTAGAGTTTGCCTGGGAATTTTATATTTTTAACAGGGAACTATTTATTTTTGCATGGCATGTTGAGATTAAAAACTGATTTAATCGTATACTGTGCGCCATACTATAGATTTCATCTGCTGAAAGGTTGATTTTTTGAGATGTAAGTGAAAAAAATAGATTGTTTCCAGGCTATGAACAGATGGTTTGGCAAGTATATTGAAAAGTCTATACACAAAATAAAATACCACTCTCACATTTTCAACTTGTGTCTGTGATGGCTTTGTTCCTGATTGCCAAGTAGGATTATACGTGACCTAGTATTCATTTAAAAAAACAACCAAAGAATGTTTAAAATATTAAAAATCAGTATCTAAATACCTGGTATATCCCCACAAATGACTGGGTCCCATTAGCTGGTCAGCTATCAAGTAGGTGTTGTGGGAAGATGAAATAAAATAGTCACACAATGGATGGTTCATGTCTTGGTAGATGGTCTTGTGCTGGCTTTTAAATATCGAACATTCGTCTGAGTTCATGTACCTTACAAATCCCTCAAATGACATCTGCTTTTTTTTCCTCACTGAAAAAAAAAAAAAAAAAGCAAAAGCAAAATATCTCTGATGTGAAGCTAAACTGACAGTTTATATACTTTCCATAATTTTGACACTCAGTTCTGAGCACTGCTAAAGGGTACTCAGCACAACATTTTCCTGCAATTTTAAAATTCTTAACAAACATACAAATACAAACATCAGATAGGCACGATTCTGGGGCTGAATTGCTGTGCTTCAAACTTCTGAGAGGAAATAAATGTGTTCTGACATTTTTATTCTTCTGTGGACACCAGTAAGAAGAGTTTGCAGTAGTCCTTGCTGTTTGGTTTTGGAAGGTAACGTGCACTAAGATAACATTTTTTTCTCTTTTTAAAAAAACAGAGATTGTTCTCCAAAACATCAGTCAGAAGCTGTCAATATAATCTTGCAGAAACTATGATTCCCAGCACCAAATGTCCTTCTTAATGGTGGAAAATCCCAAATAAATATTGATTAAACAATGCTTGGAAATATTTGAAATAAAAACAGCATTGTAACAAAAGAAACGACTGCCCAGACAGATGAATTGCAAATCAAGGTTATTACATTACTGCATTTATAACAAAATGAGCTAATTGCCTCCATAACAGTGATAGTCATCCCATTTGTTTTGGTTTTAAATGATTTAATGACAAGTAGAGCCATTACACTGCCAACTGCTGCTCCCAATGTCTTGTTTTGAATGTAATCATTTTGCAAATGATATAATCTCAAAAGTCAGCTTTCCTTCAAAACATAGTTTGAATTAGTGAGGGATTTTGCCCAGTTCTGACAGTAAAATAACCATTTTGTCATCATGGTAGGCTAGTGATGTATAAGCATTAAGTAATCCAAGATTACTTTATGTTAACAATAACTTACAGATGCATGTATACAAACCTGGGGGGAGGTAGGGAATGGAAAAAAATAAAGGAAAAAAACATGCACAAAAATTCCTTTTCTGACCTCTTAATTCTTAATACAGCTATAAGAATCAGCATTTATGAGCTAGAATTGCAATTATCGATCTTCAGTATGTGTACAGACTGAAAGTTTTACACCTGAATGAGAATTTATAGAAAATAATTATTTCTAAATTACACAGGTTTTTGAACAAGAAAACTTGGAACATTTTGAAATTATAAACAGAAATAGAAAATAAGGATGAAAGCCACTCAGACATCATACATATATTCATCCTTCTTCTAACCCAAACAAATGTTATTTCTACTGAAGTCTGTTTGAAGCTATTCTTACAGACATTCAGTGATGAATAATCCCCAGACAACCCAGTAAAACCACTTCAACACCGGAGTAACCTTACTGTTAGAAAGTTTTACATAACTTGGAAACAGAAGTTTACCCTGAAACTTCCTTGCTATCCAAAATATTTATTCTGTTTGATACTATTCCTCTCCTCTTTTTTCACACTTCATCTGTTTGACAGACCAAGACTGCTACTGCACTTCCCCTCATTCCACTGCTTTCCAGAAGAAACAAATCCAGTTCAGGACATCTTGCTGTTTAGGTCAGGTTTTCTTAGACTTTTGAGAATTTTCATTTTTCTTCTATCCACTAGTGCTGCTGCTCTCTCGTAGAATAAAACTGGAGACTATTTCTTCATGAGATGTCCTGACAAACTGCTACTCATCCTTACCATCTCAGAGATCATTGCATATTTGTCATTTGTTCCAGGTTTTTTTCTGGTAACTGTCTGTGTCTAGTTCCTTGGATGTTACCTTTCTAAAATAGAGATTACATTTGATCTTTCCCAGTCTTTCAATTCATCATCCATTTTCTCATATCTTCAAAGGTAACCCATATTAGTCAAGCTTGTTACAGTCAATTTTCTAAGAACTTGGCTTTGTCAACCTTTCTTCACCGATCTGAATAAGTCGTTTAAGCATGTCCTACCCTGATTTATCCCTATTTTTTGAAAGAGATTTTAATCTGGTCCCATTAATAATATTAGGCCACTGGATCGTACTTAGGTAGTGCATCAGGAATTTCTTTGGTCTTCTTTTAACTAATATATTTGCAGAATTACATTGCTACCCTGATGACTCTTGATAATTGTGTCTTATTTGGTATCCTGACTTTGATTTATCCACATGCACACATTGTATTATGCAATGCTTGTAGCAAGTGGTTTAACTTTCTACTTTCTGGGTCTTTAAAATGCAGTTTGAATTTTTTTTACATGTTGCTCAAAACAGAATACATTCATTCTGGATGCTTAGCATATAATGAACTACATGAGTTGTAGACAATTCCTTTGAAGTGAAGGCTTTTCATCGATGATATCTAGTTTTTATTTATTTTTCATGCTCTATATATTTATCTCTGTAACTAAAAATAAAGCTGGTAACTTTGGGGGGGGGAGTGGTTATTTATTAACAATTCTTACTTTTATTTACTAACAATTCTTAGTTTTTATTCCCCTGCATTTATCTTTTAAATTAGTGAAAAATACTGACTTTCCAAAGTTTTGTTTATTTTCTGAATTATTTATGATGCTTTCCTGGTTGTTCTTGTTATTAACAAAAGTTAACTATAATATTCTCCAGAAGAGAAACTACATGTTGATAAATAAGCTCATGACCATAATCCTCACAAAATAAAAACATATTATTACTTTGTTAGTCCATATTTAAGATCTTGGACTTCAGTAAAACATTCCGCTCGTGTTTCTAATCAAAGGAATACAGATCTTTGTGTTTTTACACAGCTTGTTACAGGCCCTTACATTAAACTGGCTTATATATAATTTTCTCAGGGATCTCTAGTTGCTGTCACTGAACTGCATGCAACTGAAGTCACCATCATGTTTCTGGAGAACTACCAAAACTACAAAGTTGTAAACTGAGCTTTGCACTAAAAATTCATAGAATCATAGAATCACCTGGTTTTGAAGGGACCTTAAAGATCATCTTGTTCCACCCCCTCTGCCTTGGGCATGGACACCTTTCACTAGACCAGGTTGCTCAGAGCCCCATCCAGCCTGACCTTGAACATTTCCAGGGACGGGACATCCATAACTTCTCTGGGCAGCCTGTTCCAGTGCCTCACCACCCTCCCAGTAAAGAATTTCTTCCTGATATCTAATCTAAACCCACTCTCTTTCAGTTTGGAGCCATTCTTCTTTGTCCTGTCACTGCACACCCCTATAAGAAGCCCTCTCCATCTTTCCTGTAGGCTCCCTCCAGGTACTGGATGAGGGGCAGAATCCCTTTCCTCACCCTGCTTTGGATGCAGCCCAGGACACTCGAGGCTTTCTGGGCTGTGAGTGCACATTGCTGGCTCACATCCAGCCTCTCATTCACCAGCACCCCCAAGTTCTTCTTGCCAGGGCTGCTCCTGATCTGTTCATCCCCCTGCCTGTACTGATAGTGGGGATTCTCCCCACCCAGGTACGGCACCTTGCACTCGGTCTCGTTAACCCTCACCAGATTCCCATGGGCCCAGTTCAGTTCTAGCAGCATGGGCAGCTCTGTGAACTGAGATATGCAAAAGACCTTCACGTGTACATAAATGACAGGCCATCTGATAAAATAAATTTTCAGAAATATGATGTTTGGTAGGTCATAGTTTTGAGAGTTTAAGATAATGGTACACTTAATTTTTTACTACCCCTCTCGTACCAGGGGAGAAAACCTACTGTGTTTCTTCAGAGCTCTGTCCTATCTTTGTCTGATGAAGATACCAAAACTAGTTAGAAGTGAAAGGATCTGCTTTTTAAATTATAAGAATTAGCACAGTCGTACTATTTTCTGACCATTTACAGACATTTTCTCCTTTTACATTAGAGGAAGTGGGAATTCATCTCCATAACTATTCTGCAATGAAAAGATACATTCATCAGGGCCTTGCATTTCTTCCTGAGAGGAATATCAGCTTTATCTCCATCAGGATCCTTTAGCAGTAGTTAGTGTGTACACATATCCATTTGGTGTAGAAAGAAAAAGAGAAGGCAGGAAAATATACTTGTCATCTCTTTTTGTTTACAAAGTTCAATGCTTTTTTTTTTTTGCCTTCCTCTTCTGGATAGTCTGGAATATATATTATTAATAATAATCCTTTTTTTTCCAAATCTAATTTTAAAAAAAATGGTTTTCCCTATTCCTCCTGTTAAGGTAAACTCCAGCTCTGCCACATATAGAAATACTGTCATATCAGAGAGGAATTATAGATATAACCTGAGTATTTGAAAGACTTGGATTACATGATACATTATTTTTAGAGTTTATTACATTCTGCTTTCTAATTTATCTTGGAGCTATTGTGAAAGTATTTTTCTTTCTTTATGGAAAGAAAAAAAGTGAAAACTTTCATTAGATATTTGCTGCCCTGAAGGGACTGAGGCCTGTGCAGATCCATGGTGAAGCAGACAAAATAAATAAGAAGTCACTACATGCTGACCACAGCCTCCTGTAACACCTTTTCCCCACTGAAGGGACTGAGTACAACCTGCAGCCATCAGAAGTGGGAGGAGAGGTGTCTGGACTGAAGTAGAGACTAGGAAGTGGGGATGAGAAGAGCCTGAATGGAATTTGAGACTAGGAAATGGGGAGAAAGGTGTTTTCCATGTTTTTAAATGTATGTATGTGTTGTTTCCCAATAGTTAACTTAGTAATTAAATGTATATGTTACTTGGCCACCAGAGATATTGAAATGTGTACAAATAGGTGTGCTGGGAATTTTAAGGGTGAAGTCATGAGAAATGCAATCAGAGACAAGGGATGTTACTCTGCTGTATTGGAAGAAGGAAGCTTTCAACAGTTGTTACAAGTCAGGCAGAAACATTATCAGTTGGAACTTCATACTATGAAATTTTGCTACTTAACATCAGATTAAAAGTTTCATCCTCTGAGTGAACAATAAAGACAGAAGTATTTCCATGACTAAAGAAAGAATACAGTTGTTCCTTTTCTACTCTGAGTTTGTATTCTGGGGAGTTTGTTTTCCACCTGACCCACACTTATAATTGGTGCACACCTGAATAAAGTATCTGAGCTGCAGCGGAGTTTTCTAAGGGCTTATATCTCATAATTGTCTTCTTCTGCCAAAAGCTTCTCCTGAGGCTGGATATTTACACACTCACACATCTGAATTTTTATGTCTCATAAATCCAGAGACAGGCATTGTCTTAGTTGAGATTTTGTTGAAATTTGGTTTGCAATGGCCAATGGGATGAAATTTTCTCTCCTGCAAATGAATGCTCTCTATCTTGCTCTGTCTTTAACACACTCATGCACACACACAAAAAAAGCCAAACAAACAAACAAAAAACCAAACAAAAAAAAACAAAAACAACAAAAAAACCCAAACAAACAAACAAACAAACCAGCCTAAAAAAGTTTAAAAGACTGTATATCCTAGGAATAAACTGAAAACGTGGGGTTTTTGTTCACAAATACATTTTGGATTACTTAAACTCTTTATCTGACAGATACTTATACTGTTATTTACAAAGTAAGCACGTTTTCAAGACAGGATTGTATTTTTGCCCTGGTTTTGTACTGCTTAGCAGAAAAATAGAGAGACAAGAGCAGAGTCTTTGAATGGCACTACACTGTAAATAATAGTGGGATGCACCTTCTTATTCTCAATGTGCCTCTAATCCTATCCACGTAAATACTGAATAATAAGCAATAATTTTTTAAAAAGAGATATATACCAAGCTTTTTAAAAAAGGTGCATTTAGCTGACATGTTGTCTTTAACCTCATTTAATGACTCAAGACTTCTATTCAAAATTAATAATAAAATGGAGAGATAATGGAATATTTGTGTGAAATAAAACTGACAATTGGATGTTAGTAAGACACAACAGTCAGGTGTGAATCACATATTCATATTTTGTGATCAATTCCACGAAAATGGTTCTTTCTGCCAAAATGCAAGCTTTTAACACATTAAAAAAAAAAAAATCTGTTAATGCAGCGTTTTCCCATTAGACATTTAAATTGTACAATAAAAAGGGATGAGTGATGTATTCCACACTGTTCCTGAATAAGCTACAGTACCCTCAGAGAATTAATACTGAGTTATCTGGCTCAATAGCATTGGAAAGTCTTCTCTCTCTGCACAAATGTTAGGGATGTACTAAATGCTATAGATGCACTTGTCAAAGCTGTATATAAAGTCTAGTCACTGTTTTCATCTTAATCTTGACATGTGAGTGCTATCAAGTTTATCAGATAATGGTTATTACTATTAGCAGACCAGTCAATCGAGTGTCAAAACCTGCCCTTTTCCCTTTCAGAGGACAAGGATGGCTGAGGAGTCCAACAGATCATCCTGATGAAGAATATTCTATACCAAATTGAGAACAACAGTTACACAAAATGGTCTATCACAACACCACATGAATCATTGATCGTGTCAATCATAACTGGAACTTTCCAATAAATGTGTTTGAGTGGGAGTTTTAGTTCACTCAAAGGAGCATTGAACAATACAGTTATTATTCTGTTCAGCAAGATTATTTCCAATTACAAGACAAACATATTTTATCACAGATGAAGAAACAAACAAGAATTTGGCTCAGCATCTGAAATTTAAACCAGACATTAAATTAAACCTGCGGAAACTCCAGCTGATATTTACAAATGTGTTTCCAATGGACTACAGATTTTTTCGTTGTTTAAGTGTGTCATAGCTTTTAGTTTTCCCATCAAAACAGATAATACAAAAAAAAAGGAACCTTTTAAACTGGTAACTTATGCAACTACTTAGCAAACATAGTAGTCCTCAGAAAGAGCAGAATATATTCAATAAAATACAGTCTAATTTAGAGAGTAAAGGCATAAGGAATCACATGTTGTGTAGCTGCTACTGGACAGTAAGTGCCTCTTCAAGAAAATTTTTGACAGAGTGATTCATTTTCTTCTTCCACCACAGGATCAGCATAGATATTTCAGGATTATTATCCCAAAAGGAACACTTCTCCTTGGGTTTATTTTTTTTTAACCAGTTATCAAATCCACCCATTTTCAAAGACCAGGAACCAAGGAAACTGAAAAATTAAACATCTGAGATTCATATTCCACTGAACAAAGTAACAGCTTGCAATAAAATGCATTTAGGTCCTTTTCATAGCTTAGTTGCAAATTTCGCCTCAAGTTATGTTCAGTGAAACTCAGCAGAAATATTACACTACAACTTGAGGCAGCTTTCAATAGCTGAAGAATACGTTACAGCTTTATAAACCTCTCCTCATCTCAGAATTCTCATGATTCAGAAAGGATGATCGTGAAGATCATACATAGGGCTTATTCTGCAAGCAAGTCAAGGGGACAAGTCTTGTCTGTGGCCCTACATTGTCAGTGAACGACTCAAGGGAGACAAGACAGTACAATGAGCAGAGAAGCAAACATGGCAGATAAGAACCCTAAGAAAAACAAATTAAAAGTGTTTTATTGTGACCATCGGTGAGCTGAAGAACAGAATACGTGGAAGGACGAGGGAAAAAGAGAGATAAATGACAGGAAGAAAAGAAGAGAACAGAGAAAAGATAGCACCATGGAAAAAAAAAGAAAACACAGAAAAAAAATAATAAATACACAAAAAGGGATTGCTTTTAAAGTAATAAACATATGAGGTTCTTGCAAACCCCAGTCATTGACAGAAGCTCTGTAAATAAGAGATATCAAATACTTAAGCCATGCATACCTTCATCAATGGGTTCATACTTCGAAATAAGTTCAAAGGCAGTTGTTTCAGTGGCATCAGTGTAAAACTGTTCTTTCACAAGAAATTTAATGAGCTGGCTGTCAGGGAGAATTTTGCCGTCTGGCGAGTAAGCCCGGAATAGTTCCTGAAATTCAGATCTGTGCACAATAGCTCGATAAATTGCCTTGAAGTCTTCCATGCTAATTATGTGTCCTGAGTGTTTGTCAACTGTTTTCTGGAAAAAAAAAAAGGCAACCAAAAAAATCCACCACAAAACCCAGTCAATACAAATATATGCAACAACACAAAGAGACACACAAACCACTTTATTCTAACTGATCATAAGAGCAAGAACCAAAGAAGAATCCTCAGGCAACAGTGTGTTATGAGATCATATTCTTTAACTTTTAGATTTGATTTTGTGTGGTAAAATATTTTATACAGATTAAAATGGACCATATGGCATAATTAGCATCTAAATAATTACAATAAATTTATATTTAATGCGTATGCAATATTAAAACACATTATGCAAAGTCTCTAAAATGATGCAAATTAAAATAAATTTGCAGCATAAAAGTTATCAAGTGGAAAATATATTTAATATAATATTTCTCCAACAGCAATTTAGACCATATTGTGAATACTGTCCATTAAATTTCCATACAAAACACAGCAACCAGTAATTTAAAAATGAAATAAGGATGACCAAATTATCATGAGATCCAAGTCTTTCAATACATCAGATAAGAAACACTATTAAAGTTTGAAGACAAGGTATTTTATAATAACCTATGACATCATGTTCTATTCTTAACAAGCCAGACTGGTTAAGTTAGATTAATTATTCACACTTTCAGAATTCTTAAACTGTAAGCTTGTTTTTATACAGCTTACAAAATGTTAGCATAGTAATTAATTTCAATGTTCCAGTATAAAAGCCACTACAAAGTTTAAAAGGGCAAAAGAATTTGAGTACAATACTTTTTTACCGTTTCTGCTTTGAATACTTTTCTCAGATTTAATTATTCTATATTTCCTTTAAAATTTTCTACTCAAGTAATTGTGCATACAAAATATAAATATTTCTAACGTTTTAGCTTGCATTATTGTTAAAAGTTGCCAAATTAAGAGACATTTGATGACAAAAATGCTCACAAAAGTCACAAATAAATGGCAATTAATTGCCTCAATGATTATCACTGAAAGGTGATCAAAATTCGTAATCGTTGGCTCCTCAAACTGAGAGGAGAGCCTAAATTTCACCATCTAAAACATGGCACTTACTTCCCCAAAAGTGTCCATAAACAGGAAATTACTTACTTGAGCTCTGGCTTTGATCAAGACTTTAATCAAGACTTTTGATTATTGCTAAGTTAGATTAGTTTTGAAGCTATACCATAAAACCTAAAAGTTTAATGATACATTACCAGCTCCTTCCAAAGTAGTTCCTAATATACTTCTGAATAAATACAACAGTGGGGTCAGAACATATTAGATAAAGGAAACAAGTACTAAAGTAAATTTCATGAGGAGTTCTAGTGAAAAATCTCACATATCAGTACTTCAGTATTTGTTTTGAGTTTGTGAAAGAGATTAATAATGATCATTTTTAACAGAAAATATTTCAATACAAATGCTAATTACACACATTTCACTATCACTGAGAAATTCCCCAAGGTTGATACCTTCAACCTGATTTTTAACATCTTTAAGAAAGCTGCAAATTTGCTCATTACTGTTAAAGAGGAAAAGAAAATACCAACTTATTTTGGAAATAAATAGTCTATCAGGACTTGGGAGATGTTCACTTAGGCACTGGCATGGAGAGAAGCTGGGCAAAAAAATTAAAGTTTCTATCTCACTTGCCTCTTCATGAAATACAGGCAACAATGCTCCACAGGAGAGCTCTTCAAATTAAAGTTATAAAAATCATGTTGCTATAAAAAGATAGTTATAAATTTCTTCTTGGGGGATTTTTATTATTCTTCTTTTTATTAACGCACATCAAATGTTTGCTATTCAGAAAAAGTATCTAGACAAAGAGTCTTGAGAGGAATTATATGAAAATGTATTATTCCTTAAAAATCTTAATGTTCATAATTCTGATATTGCTCAAAGAAGCATTACATTAAAATAAACTAAAGAGAACAGACAAGGAAAAAAAGCAGATTTTTCTTTACAAACTATGTTTTCTATAAAATGTATTTTTTATGTATAACCATTTAATTAACTGTTGATATGTAGTTACTTACAACAATGTCAGTAAGATTCCCTTTCAGACTCCTTTGTATTTTTACATATTATTACACTGACGAAATATTTGGACCCCCAAGCTACTGAATACACTTAAATTTCTCTCAAATGGCGAAGAATACCTGTAAGTACAGCTACAAATATCTAGATCAGGCTACTGAGCATAATATGTTAAATACAACTAGATCAGACTTGTTCTCTGCAGGTCACTTCCTCAAATAATTACTCTCTTCTCTACCCACAACCGGCCACCTCTCTCAAATTTCTGTCAGAAAGCAAAGTAGATGGAAAACTGAGGAAACTGAGAAACACTTTTAAGTTCTCATGAGATACTCAAGGTTGGCAATTCTCTCAATGCAGTGCAAGTTCCAAAACCACAGGAAGCCTCTTTAGCAAGCGTTGAGCTCATGCTGCCGGTTTTACCTTGGCTTGACAAGGCAGAGAACAATGAGAGAGGAACACAACAGAGTGAGGAAATCACAATGCCTTCCCTCTGCCTGTCTGACTGTCAGCATGACATGACCTGAAAGTTTCTGACTCACCATAGTTAATTCTCCTCTGCCAAATTGGGACAGAATCAGCCAGTTGGTTACAAAATTCTCAAAAGAATCACACACACACACACACACATCTATATATAGCCACTTGGTTTCATTCCCTTAGGAAAAGAGTTTTACCAGACAGCTATTTTTGGGGGAAAAAATGAGGTAAAAAGAAAAATCATAGAGCTTTTGAGTCAGTACTAGAAAGGACCTGAAAAATATGTAAACCCAGGATGTCCTAAGGCCCCCTCAAATTTGCACTATTTGCTCGCTGGGACAATATCCACCTGCTCATAGTTTTCTTCCCTACACTAAATTAACCCATCAGTAAGTCCAATTTCTAGCTGTATCATGTAACCTTATAGAAATCTCTTAAACACTTCCATATCTCTAGGCCCAATACTTTCCCTGGGGGTTAGAGTGCAATTCCTATCCATTCAGGCACACCTCTTAAATCCCAGAGAAGAGGTATAGTGAAGAATGATTGAATGTGTGCTTCATCTATGTTGTTCTGAAGCCCAAGCAGCTCAGACAAGTCCATGTTGTCCTGCTGGCAAAAGGATTTTTAGGAAGTTGCTCTAATGGCTCTGTCTAGGATCAGACAGGGCCGTCTGGGTTCCTTAGCTTGATCACAGAAGAAGCTGGATTAGATGAAACCAGAATATTTTAAATTTTCCCAAGTGCAGACATGCTACAAAAAACCTGGGAATCAAAACTTATGTATTTTCCACCTTACACTATTTTGTTGTGGCAAAGAGAAGGCGCTATGTGAGTGTTGGTCTTTTCTCCAACTTAATAGGACAGGAGGGAATGGCCTCAGGGTGTGCCAGATTAGATATTAGGACAAAATTTCTTCACCAAAAGGGTTGTCAAGCATTGGAACAGGCTGTCCAGGGAAATGTCTGAGTCACCATTCCTTGAAGGTATTTAAAAGACATGTACATGTGGTGTTTAGGGACATGGTTTAGCAGTGGATTTTGCAGTGCTGGAATGATTGGACTCAGTGATCTTAAAAGTATTTTCCAACTTAAATGATTTGGATTCTAATGCGAGTCCTTGGTTATCTATTTTACACAGAAACAAAAATTATTTGCTGATTTTGCACACTTTACTAGCATGAAATACACTTCTCAAAAAAAAATTTAAAAGTCAGCAAATCTAAGACACTTATGTAACTGAACTTCTAAACTTATTTAATTACTTAACCTACATATACCTTACCTTGAAAATATGTGTTACATGTGCCTCATCAAAAGGTATTTGCATTTTTTCAAGCAGCCTCATGCAGCCCTCTAAATCAATATTCCCAGTCTTGAAATCATTCTGAATGACAGACCAGAACCACGTAAGAGAAATGAGGTTAAGGAAACTTCTGGCCCACGACATTGCCTTTTAATAGGGGAAAGAAGGGGAGAAGTTTAGTTCTGTTAAACCTAAGAAGTTTGTACTTTGCTTTTCTCATACTCTAGAACATCCTTGTCTTCTGGTCTCTGGGAACGCAGCGGGCTTTGAGGCACGCAAGGAGAGACTTCTGCTCTGTTCCCAAAGACTCTGAGGGCAGTGACAAGAAGGGCCAAAGGCAGCGTGTGAGGGAAATCAGGAGGTGGCCAGGGTGAAGAAAGGGGTGCAGTGAGAGGAGGAAAATGTGGGGGAGGCTGAAGGGAACGATGGGGAGTGCCAAGAAGCCCCAAGGAGTGAGTGTGCCCAGTACTGTGCCCACCCAACCACCATCAAACTGGCCCCGGCTGACCAGACAGGCTTCCCCTGGCCCTCCCTGACACCCATCTGGGGGTCCCATGTGTGCCCAGGCTGGATCCAGGCCTGGGGGGAAGAGGCATGTGGGGAGTGTCACAACAGCAGCTGTCACAGGACAGGGAGAGGAGGAGGAGGTAGAGCAGCCAAAGGATATCTGTTCTCATCCATGCTGGCTGTGCATCGCCTGCTCCAGTGCCTTCACTGCAGTGGCGTTGCCAGAACCTCGCTCCAGTTCACAGTGGGCTCCTCATCCCACAGTGCCCTCTTGGAACTGCACAGAATGTTTGCTCCCCCATCCTGCCGGGGTTGTCCCGGTGCCGCTCTGGTGATGTCACAAACCGTGGCTGCCCAGCACAGGCCCCTTCCAGCCACCGCTGCTGCCCCCCGCCACCATCTTGTGCCTTTTCCTTCGAGCGCAAAGTGGCCCTCATGGCCTGCCCTCGCCCGCCATCTCCCACCCCTTGGACAGCCCACAGCCCCAGAATGGGCACCAGGAAGGAGCTATTTCCTATTTTCAGCCAGCTGTGCCAGTGTCCTGCTGGAGAGTTGGGCCATCTTGTCCGAGGTGTGCCTACTCTGGTCTGGGACGACAAGCTGGAGAGGCAGGAGGCTGCCACAGCAACATCCTCACCCTCATCCAAATAAACGGGGACACCGTGATACTGACCCACTGCAACAATTTAGGGGGAAACCCCTTTCTTTGGCCCTCAGGATAAACTCCCTTCTGAGTCTGCCCACCTGGGCGGGGGAAGCAGCAGGTTCCAGGGCACAGTGTGATGGCAGACGTGGGGGAACATCCCAAGGGATGGAAGCCCACATGTGTTGCCACATCCCTACTGTGTGCTCAAAACCACCCCGGGCAAGAGGAGCTGTCTGTGCCCTGCTTTGAGACCCACCAGTATCAGCCTTCAAACCACTGGAACAACCTTTGGAAGTCAGGCTGGACTTTTGCCCTGGCTCCACGTACCACCGATGTTACAGGGATCCTTTTCCTCCAGGCACGCTGCTTCGAAGTTGCCAGCCTCCATGTAAATGTCAGCGAGCCTGAGATTGAGACTCTAAATGTGACAGACCAAAGGCAGTTTGCCACAGATTTTGTGAAACTTGTGAAAGCTGAGGACACCAAGTTTCATATTGCCATTCTGGAAAACATTCAGGTTTTGTCAGAGGATATATGAGGGGGAAATCTGTCAAGGAAACTCCCTGTTAGTCACACTTTTAATGAACTGGAATAAACTATTGAATGATCAGCATCTGAACACCAGTGTCTCCAATGTCAAAGTGCTTCCATGGTACTGAAATAAACCCTTTGATATGGTGTCCTAAATATAAAAAAGAAGAAAAATACAAAATGGGGTTGTTTGTTTGATTTATTTCTGGATCACTCAGGAGAGTACAGAAATTTCCATCAGTCAACTACCACTTTAAAAATAATTCAGGTTCGTAGTGACTGGAAATAATTTGCTGTACTTTTTTTTTTTATTTACTTCATGTACTTTTCAACTGCTTTTAAAGATACTAGTAGTGGTCAAAATGTCAAAGGCAGGTGAGTCAGCAAGCAAATTCTTACTTTCCTCTGTAATTTTAACCAATATGACATTCACTTATGTAACTTCATACTAAATAAAGCACTGGTTATAAGGAAAGTTGGAAAGGTAGGTTGGCATTATATCCAGATTTTTTCATTGGTACTGTGAAACGCTGTAAATTCAGCCTTCAGGCTTGGCTTGTACATACCTCTCTGCATGCTCAGGAGACATCCCTAACACAGGCTCACGAACAAAGGGAGATCAGTACACAGGAGGAATAAATTTCTTATAGCTAGTGCAGAAGATATTTCAGGACTGATCAGGGCTGTGTGCTGGGTGCTGAGGCATTACAGAATAAAGCAGTGCTACTTCCCTTCTCCCAGTGTTCCTTACAAAGGCCAAAGGAATGTATGTGATTTTGGTTTACTTTCAAACTATGACAGTGATTATTTCCTAACATTTATCACAAGTTATTACAAATACCTCCCACCTTTGCTCTTTTCTGTAAATATAACTTTTAATTACAGTTTTATCAGAAACAAAAGTTAATTTCAAGCAGTGATGTAAACACTACACTTCTAAAAAATATTGACATGAACATTTAAACATCATTTTACAAAGATTTTGCTGTTGTTCATCACTGATGATGGCAATTGCAGTGTCATCTGTGAACATGCCCTCTCATCTGTGGCTTTATAGCTTCACTGATCAGACTGGTCATGATTGCTTTCACTGTCTTGGTTTAAAAATGTAGAGAAAACGTCATGCAAAAATGCTGTTTTCAAGTTTCTTTTTTGATAAAAAATGAAGATTTTGCATTCGTAGTGACCCTTGATTTGGGGGGTTCCATTTTCTATATATCTGGAGTAATGAAGAGGTGTTTAATACAAAAACCATGTTTCTACATCATTCTATATTGCTGATGACTAAGTCATAGGCTCAATTTTTATTAATAAGCACACTAATTTACAGAGCCTTATTGCAGAAGACTATGTTGCAGCGTTTTCAATGTTTGAATGAAACTGAAATAAATGAAATAGTTCCTTTGATATATACTGAAATTCTTCAGATTTGCATTGACTAGAGCACATTTTTCATCTGGTTGCTCATCATTATTGTCATTCAGCACAACGGTTCTAATCCATGTGCAGGAAGAGACTCATCATGCAGGTTTCTTTCCTGCAAGCAGAAAGCAGGCTGCTGCCCTTCTAACAATGTCCCTTAACAACACCTTTTGCAGATGTCCATTTGTTAGAGAATCTGCACCATGCACTTGAATAGGAAGAAGGCTGGAGCATGGAGAGCATTTTCTGTGCTCCTTTGGTTCTTCAGAGAAAGCTGCATTACCTGTGGGTCATTTCTCTTTTCACCCCACAGCTGCTACTGGGTTCCATCCAACACCAATCCAGCCCTTTAGTGCCCATGTTGCTGCTGGAGAGCAGTCAATGACCAAGCAGCTGTCTTTACATGGAATTTGCTTGAGTATGTGATTATTCCTTTATTGAAAGTAAGAGGAATTTATTAAAAAGTGTTATACAACCCAGGGATGCTTTAATGAAGATAACCTGTTGTGAGTCTAGTTCACATCTGCAGTACAAAATAACAGACGAAATTTTGGACATAAATTTAAGTACTAACAGAAACAGGAACAAAACACTAAAAATTCTGGATTGTGAAAAAGCACTTTATTCAAACACAAATATTGAACATGAACAAGCAATAAGGAACAGTAGAGAACAGTGAAAAAGGCTGAGCAGTCAGATGACTTTCACTTTCAAGGTTTATTCCACCAGACCTTATGAGATGCAAATACATGGTATTTTGCAATATACTGTTTGGTACTGTAGAACTCAATTATCTCTTCTTTAAAATGCAGTTTCTCTATGGCAAAATTGTAGCAAAGAGTGCAATAATAAAAACATTTAATACTGTAGGATCACACAGTCTTCCTATCTTCCCCATCATTCTACCCTTACAAACTTTTCATTATCCTTCCATTTCCTTTCTCTATAGAAGAGGGAATCTGTGAAACCAGAATCTGCAACAGAAGCTGCTCAGAGGGATGGAATTTGGGCAGAGGAAATGTTCTCATCAGCCTGAAAATGCTCACTCAGTTTTCTCAAGGCCTATGAAATTAATCTTGGAAAGGTAATTCCAATACAGGCTTTGTCATTTTTCCCTCTACCTTCTCTGGGATGGGCTTGGAATTTTTTAATTTCTTTTGGAAAGAGGAAACTTGGGGAGGAGTAAACATTATGAGAAGAAAGTGAAGATGCACAACTTCATTGAACACTTGACTGAACTTTTACCTATACACCTTTGTGACTCCGCATATCTTTGAGATCTGGTTGTAACTTCTTACCTTTTTGTCCATACCAGGAGGTTTTTTTGTTGCATAGGGAATCCATGACATCTCTCATTATCTTTATTTCTAAAATAGCCCTCTTTTTCTCTCTACTGCTTTGAAAACCATTCACATTCTTATAGCTGCTTGTAAATCCATCTCTTTTTGTTGTCATCAGCACCCTGTATTTTAAGAACAGAAATGAAGGACAGGCATGTGTAACAAAAACAGAAATTCAAGTTGTCCAGCTAAATCATGCAGTAGGTGTCCACTGCAGCCAGTACAGCATACCTGGAATTGGAGCTCTATCTACCTATTTACAATCATAACTATCTGCTGTTAAAGACTTGCTCTGTGCCAGCAAAAACACATTATCATCAGTTATCTTTCTGTAATATGCCCCCAATACTGTTTTTTTTGTTCTTATCTTTGGTGGTTACTGAGTGGCCATGGTTCTTTGTCACAAGGAGAAGATCATCTACTCCATCAGTTCAGAACAGTTACGCAATAAGATGTAATTTTCTTTCAAAAGAAAATAGAACTTCTGTTGAAACTCCATTTACAGGCTTGCAAACTCATTGGAATCATCGAGTCGGTACAAATGTACCTGAGCCAAATTGGCTCAAATTTTTTTATTTCTGACAATACTTTTGAATCTACCATTAATTGTTGTTGCAAAGAAAATCAACGTTTTTTCTATGCCAGTAACATTAGAGCTTGGTTTGGACTTCATCGTCAGCTTAAAATTAAAATTGGAAGATGCTTAAAATTAGTACGTGGACTGAATATTTAATGTCCACATTATAAAGTTTGCTTCATGTTTTGCTAGTACTACAGCAGGTGGAAAACCTATCAAAATGAGGACACTTAGCAAAACAAGCTTACTCATTTCATTTTCATATTCATTCAAATATATGTGTGGAATTAAAAGCTAATTTCTTTTTTGTTTCAGAATAGACAGACAAATCTGTAATAGGCAGTAAAGACTCCAGTTATCTGTTGGCAGAAATCAAAGTCTATCAATACTCACAGTCTTTGGAAGAAATTCATGTTTTCTCCTTTACGTTCTCCAAAACAGTACTAATCCTTTCTTTGCTTCATTCATGGAATGAAAAAGGCATTTTTTTGTAAAAAAACCCAGCCTTACTTGTATGTTTTCCAGGCTGTAGTCTGTACTAAAATCTCCACTGTATTTCTTACTCCCTATTCCTTACCAAGTGATGGAAAAGAAAGGAAAACATGATTTTGAAACAGAGGAAATAAAAGTGAAGGAAATCCAAAGAACCTTCTGTCAAGTGTATCTCTCTCACTGATCTCAAACAATCAGTGCATTAATGCTCCAGCTATAGTGAGACCACATTCAAGGATTATTTTCCCTTCTATGGTAAGAATGGTTTAAAATGTTCCAACAAATCTGAAAAAGCAGATTACATGCCAAGAGCAAGACAATTTTCGGGTCTGTATGTCAGCATCCACAAATAGAGGATTTTATAGTTCTTTTTAATGAAAGCCTCAGAATTACAAAAAATGAATGTGAAATGGTTTCAAAAGTCATTATTTCAAAAAATAACTATTTTGAACTATACAAAGCATACTAACCTGGGATTTTCCAAGGTTACAAGAGGTGTTTGTTATGGAAAGGCTTAGGAATTGCCACCATACAAAACTGAGGGAATAAGATACACAATATTTAAAACTGATGACCCATATCATATTAGGTCAGCTTTTTTTGTAGATGTAGGTACAGGCCTTTTAGTCCTGAATCTTTATACATAACTAAAGGTCACCAGAACTGCATATGATCCAGGTGTCTCTCCTCAGGGGAATGGAAGCCCAGTGTCTAGAATGGCATTAGAGGAGAACTAGCAACCTGGAAGAGGAGGGATCAGGGAAAGGGTGTAAGTGGTGGGATGTTGAAGAAAAATGTAAAAAGGCAAATTCACAATTGGAGAAAGGAAGAAAAAAGAGACAAGTATTATAATTCCACTGTTCTGGGACTTGAGGAGACAGTTCCAGAAGAGTGGAACTGAAATCTCAGCTCCCTTGCTGTCTTTCCTTCCTTGTCTTTGGGGCAAGTCACCTTGACTCAGAGATCTCAAATCAATACTCCAGTATATGCAATCTTCAGCCTCTCTGTACCCAGGAAAGCCAACAACTCTCCCTGATCCCCCAGGTATCCTATCAGAATGCATTAAAATGATAAATAAATAATACAATAGTCAGCTCTTAATAACTGAGGTAGGGAACAACTTAATTATATGTGACACATGTGCAAAGTAGTCATGATCCCAAATAAAACTCTCTTATTATTATTAACTATAAGTTAATGCAAGTTTGTTTCACAAAGTTGAAAAGCATTAAGAAACAGGAAATTTTCTATCCTGACTGAAATTTAGAATTACAAACCTACATCCTCAAGCACTCTGCTGTGTTCTTATCTATGACAGGTTTTTTTACCAGCAAAGCCTCATGATCTACCTACACAGATCACAGAGCAGTGCACCAGCCCTTGGCAAGCCTACAGCTACTTAGGTGTGCTCATCTTCACTGGCAGAAAGCTCATGTTCCAGGTAGGAACAGCCCTCAGGGGCAGAGTGGTGGTAAAGCAAGGGATCAAAAGGCTTTATTTATTCACTTATTCATTGTTTTTCCTTAAACACATATTGTTTAAACACAAGAAGTTTAGAGGCCTGAGGGAGACAAGAAGACATCGAGTACAGTGCTGCTCACATAATTTCACTGTTACCTGACTTCTGAGACACAGACCAAGGAGTTAGACTTTAACCCAAATGCATGGTGCGGGCCATACTAAGTCCTATACACTCAAATAAGATGAAGAAACATGTTTGTGTCCATAGCCATGCATGTTCATGACTGGAGACTCTCACAGAGGCCCATTTTGGCATTAGTCCTCCAGTCATTCTGCCTGGACACATGGTGGACTGCTCGTCTTTTTTTTGCCACACACTCACATTTATTTCCCTTGGAAGTTAATGTGTATTTTTGGGGTTCTGTGATGACAGGAGGTTGAGACAGGACTGGGGAATGTATCCCACTGTGGAGATTCAATGGCTGAAAGAGTTTGAGTTCCTCTCTAGGGTAAGAAAAATATATACTCACCCTACAAGCCTCCTAGAGAGTGGTTTCAATGGAGAAAAAAAAGTTGCTTTGGTTTCAGATAGAACCATTTTCTTTCTGGAATGAGATAATTAAAAGGAAGGTGAAGATGAACAGATTATTAAGGGGGGGGGGGTTTATTTGGTAGAGTTTGGAGTTTTTTACCCTGCATTGAAGTTACTATTAAGAGAATGACCTTTGAGAAGCTCACCACTCAGAGGTCAGGCTCACCGAGAAGTAGAAACTCCTGTGTATGCCTTTAACAGCTGTGTTGTCCTGTGTGTAGCACGAAATAATTAGGACTCCACTGATCTTAAAGCAAGTTACATAGATGACTTACCTTTAAAACCAGGTATATTCCAAGTTATAAAGGTTCCTTATGCTGTCTTTCTTGCTTTATGGCATTCAACAGATGAGAAAAAGCACTTTTTGTTTTTAATGCTTGTGAGTTCGTTAGTAAATGTTTTTTACATATCCCTGAGATTGTTTTTCAGAAAAAAAATTTTTGCCAGTTCACTGAAGATATTATTAATTTTACTTAAGAACTTTATTTCACACAAGACTTCCCGTTCGCAACTTTTAATTATATCATCATTAGAGACAGATATGAGAAGCACAGCTTATTTCAAGTATTTATTATTCATTCTTGTATTGTTAATGAATCAATGCCCGAAGTGCATCTGCAGAAGAAAGTCACCTTCTTGTTCATCAGCTTTGCATGTCCATAAAAGAAATGTGATTTCTTCAGGTATGGTATTACATAGAATTCAGTACCATTGCTTTCCATATATAACATCTACATGCAAATTTATTCTGTTGTTCTTTCTTAAATAATTAACATTATCTGCTAATATATTCTTGCTCAGACCAGTTCCTCTAGTAATTATCATTGAGTGTGCAGTGTGTATTCACTGAGCTTCTGTAGCTCATTCCTTCTCTTTCCATCAAAAGGTCATTTTAAAGGCACATCGACAACATGCTTTCTATGATCTGTAAGTCCTGCAAGAACCAAGCTGTTATTTCAGCCTCTGGGCTGTAGTTCTCTATGCCTAAATCCATTACAAAGTATGGATTTATCTGAAGCCAATGAAAAGCGTAATTAACATTTTGGTATTTGGTGTGCGATAATTTATTTTCCATTATCAAAGTTACATAGGCTGCCAAATGCGTGATGCAGATTATGGGACAAACTGTGCTTAAAATTCAGGTTTTTCAAAACAACCTGTTATTTCCTGTGAAGTATTCATGGGGAGACAGAGAAGATTAAAATGCATAGGTTCTATTTTGCCTTCAGCTGTTTTCTGGCTCCTCTGTTTAAGTCCCAGTTCGACAAAGTACTTAATTGTTTGATTAATTACAATCATTTGACTATTTCCACTGGGAGGAATAGTATGATATAGGTACCATGATGCTACAGTTAGTTAAATCATACAAAATGAAGGACCTGATAAAGAAGGTACAGAGAACAGGAGAAATTTCCCTTCTTTTGACTGTGAAGTTTAGACCCGCTTGGAGAAAGTTCCTACAGACCAAGTTCCTGTCCTCCAGTGGTCCAATATATTTTATAAATCAATTTATATTATCCTGCTGCAATTTTTTGTCCTAATCTATGAAACATGTTAATCATAAAACAATTAATTTTTAAATTAATACCTCTAAATCCAGAAACGGGCTGAAAAGTCTAGAAGCTTCAGTAAATTAAATGCTAAGCACTTATTTATGCTCTAGTCATAAATAAGTCAAGTGAAGCACCTATCCCATGGATATTTAGACTGTGAGCTGTAAAGAGTATGCTCACTCTGGGAGTGTTCAATGTCTTAATTTAAGGAAGTTCAACTCTGTGTCTCATTTTTCCAGTGGAGTTCCCTTGCAGCTTCGTTATGAACTGGCATTCACACACACCTGTAGAAAATGTGTTATTGTGTGCTACAGAATGCACAATTTGTGGGTATAAAAAGTGAAAGATTAGCATAATTCATTACTTAGCTGGAAGGTAGCTGGATCCAGCAGAGCAAAATTCTTTTTAGTGACAACTGACTACTGTTTATTGGGAAAGTAAAAACATGAAACACTCTGATCTGCTGAGATTCTGCAAGAGTGGGGGTTGCTTATGGGTTTTCAGATAACAGGAGGGAGGAAGAAAATTAAGTGCAGAATGAAGGTGGAAAAAAACTTAGATTTTTGCCTGCCATTAGCATCCTTATTTCAGAATTTTAGGTTGTTTCCAGTATTTAAAAAAAAAAAAAAAAAGGCAACAATAATTTTAAGAACTCCTTTAGTTCTGAGAATTTCTTTGAGTTCTGTGAACATGTAGGACCAGACTAGAAGAGGTGAAAGCATTTGCAAGTCTACCCCTGTAACTGAGTAGGTAATTCCAATGGCTAAATCCTATTGATATTGGCACAATATTTTTATAAGCAAAATATAGTGAAAACAAAAAGGACTCAATATATTAATCATAAAATTCTGCAGTGAAAAGTGACTTTGACGCATCTGTTCCTGTTTCATTAAACCCCTCACGGGCAGCATAATCCTGATAATTTTAACTCCCCAGATGAATATTCTCTATTTCATTTGCTTCTAAAAGACCAAGTTATTAACCATGTCATATTGTAAAATTATCATCTAAAGACTTCATGATGTGCTAAGTAGAAAGGAAATTGCCAGAGGCTGTAAGCTCTGGGTCAAAGGACAGTTGTTTGTAGCTCGTTGGTATGATGAAGTGAAATCAGAAATTATATTAAATGTTAGTTTAAGATGTAATTAGTGAGGAATTTATGCATTTTCCAGTATTCCACACAGATCCATAGTCTCATATAAACAGTGGCAGTAATGCTTGCTTGGGTACATCATTTCCCTACTCCAGAAGCAGGAAAACAATGCAAAAGTCAAAATATATTGCTCAGCATTTGTTTGCTTTTATTCCTTTCACCACTTCTCTTTTTACTCAGCTGTGCAACCCTGACTGCCAAACTATGGTTTCACAGTAGAGCTCAACTCAGTCTGTCTTTTTCCCTTTCTGCCTTTAGATACTCACAGAAAATTCCAATAAAACCTAAATTACCCTTGTGACTTTGTAGCATTGGGCCAGAAGTGAGTTTCCAGGTTGGTGTGACATGAGTACTGAGTACCTCAAAGGCTCTTTCTCAGGTGCACAAGCTCAATGCTGGGCAATCTCTTTGCTTAGGCTGGTAAAAAAAAATAAAGACTTCGCACAAAAGACTTCAGCTGGACTCCTTGTTTTGATGTGAGGGAATCTGGCATGAAATAGGAGATTCTATTTACCCTTGGGAAGTTGGTCTTAATGCCTTTCTCCCCTCAAAGTACACACCCTGTTACCTGTGCTGCATTCCCAATTTAGTGGTTCACCCAGTATCCAGAACTCTGAGCAACCCCTATTTCCTCCCTTTAAGGCAAAGTCTGGATGCAGACCTTCAGACCAAACAGTAGAAGCTCCTCTTTGATGTGTTAGGTGGAAAGGATTAAGATCCTGTTTTCCACAAACACAAAAGAAGGAAAGAGGGCTTGGCAAGAAGCGCAGTGAATGTGAGCACCCACGCCAAAAAAAAACAAATGGAAGGAGTCAAAAAAAAAATCTAAGTATGATGGGGGGGAAAAGAGTGGTTGTTCTTAGAGTACAGTAGTGCCTGACCTGTTTCTTAAAAAGGACAGAGAATACAATGGATACAGGACATATATTTCTATCAGACTGCCGAAATAAGGACTAGCGAATCCTGAAAAACTTCAAAGGACAAGAGAATTTTGGAATGCTTAGAGTAAATATGGCATACTCTAGATGATATTGTGCTTAAATAAGAACAACACACACAAATAATTCATTGAAATCTGTTACCTGCGTGTTTTAAATAAAAGAAAGGGTATTTGGCACTCAGCATGTAGCCATTATTTAGAGGGAATAACTGAGGATGGTTACATTATTAAAACAAAAACCTATATGACCAATGGCTTACTAGTGTCAAGGGACATGTTAGCTAAATATAGTGCACTGAAACACCATGTTGCATTAGGCATTAGAAAAACATATCCTTTACTGCATTAAAAATGCCTTTTTACAGTTAGATCAATTTGGGATATTTTCATCACAGTTTGACTACTCCATTTTATACCAGGTGAAAAACTGGCCTCAGGATTTTACTACTGGTGTGACAAGTACTGATTGCTGTCTAGATTGGGGATAGTACCTTCTACCCAGTAACAATCTCCTGTCCATTTGGTGTTAAATCCATCTAAAATCTTTGTACAATTGATCTTGGTACTGGGATGTCAAAACACCAGTCAGCCTAGTTCTCAAAACAGATTCGTTACTGCTCTGTCTGAAGAGCTTAGACCCAGCCTAACGAGATTACATGCACTGTGGAACTACTGCAGCTCAGCTGATTTTGGGATTCATGCTGTATCTCTGGCAGAATCCCAAGCTGTGCTGCACAGTATAACTATTCTGGCATTGATGTTGCTACCTCTGGGGTCACAGCAAATGCATTTGTGGGCATGAAATGCTCTATATAGGACAGGGCGGACCTACCAAGTAAATTTTAGGGGAAGAAAAAAGCCTATATATATACATATAAAAGACATAAAGTGTATGTGTGTGTGTGTATACATAAATATATGAAAAACATAAAAAGTCTGAGTGTGTGTGTATATATATATATATATATATATATATATATATATATATATATACTTTGATATAGGCTTTGAGATGAAATACAGCCAATAAAATTAGGAGACCTAAAAAGTTTAAAAGGGCTAAGCTCTAACTCGCATACAGGATGCAAATTGTAGTCACTTATTCAATGTTTAATGTTGTATCATTGAAGATTCAGTCTATGCAGATTCCAGATAATCCTCACAAGAAACAAGGTCGTAGTGAAAGACATATTTGAGGAATTATAGAAAAATAAATGTATCCAAGCAAGATGAACCTCAGTACACTGGCTACATCTGTGTTAGTCTTCACATTTCAGGATAATTAAAGTTTTTCTTTGAAAGAAAATTTAATGATCCCATAATAATTGGCTGACAGCTAAACTTTTTCCCTGGTTGCCAAATAGATTTACAAATATGCAGTTAAAAATACTGATGTAGCTACTGTATCTAATATAATTATAAAATATTGAAGCTTTATAACAAGCATTTGTTGATAACTGCACACTATTTTAAAAAAAACAGCAAATACTATGTTTTTCAGAATAACAGCTTCTGAAAATACTATCTGCTCACTTAAAATATTGAACTTAAAATAATTTTGATCATAGATTACTGTAAATACCTCTAAAACCAGTTACTATATATAAACTTTCTATGGCTCAGATAAAAATCTATCCCACATTAAATCTATCCCACTCTCATGTTCAATCTAATTTGTTTATAAAAAGACATCACTTATACAAATAAGGATAGCTTTAAAAATAATACTTAATTTAAAAGTTGTTATTTATATTAAAAGAATATTTAAATGCCTCGATTGTGTCAAATCAGGTGAAATAGCACTAAGAGTGAATATTTCTTGCTAAAAGCTTCCAGGCTGAGTAAAGGCTTGTGTATGTATGAGTTTTGTAGCTATGACAATGCCCATGTAGAAACCCAGACAGAAGGAATATAAATATTTATTAAAGACGTGTTTATCCTGCTTAAAATAGTATTGCATGTTGTCAAAAATTCCTGAGAAGAAACTGTACTTGTAACCTGCATCTTGCAGCCTGCATGCATCCTATGGGAAGCCACATCCTAATGAATTACTGTAATGATACAGGAATGCTTGTGATTGCATAGACAGAGCAGCAAGGATAAACAGCATCAGAAAAATCAGCTTCCACCCACGAGGGGAATAAAACTGTGACAAGTCTTAGGTGGGAGAAGCAGTGAGTCCCTGGAGACAGAAGGAAACCTGTCCAGAGGGACAAGGTGGAGTTAATAGTAGAGCACTGGCATCCAGTAGGGAAGAGATGCAAACTACCATCCTCGTTCCAGGTGGGATCAGTTGTATCAAATGCCCAGTGAGATCAATGACTATACAGTTCCTGTCCATGCCCACATTGCTCCTGGGAGAGATTGGGGATGGGTGTGTTCAGGGACCATTGCTGCCCTTCCTCACCTCCGTGCACGTGCTCCTGCAAATCAGGCTGCGGGGTGAAGGAATGCCCGTGGTTACGGCAGGCTGCTCCCCAATTTTTCCATAAGGCACATTCCAACTCATGTGGACTGGATGTGTGTTGTCACATGACACAGGAGGAAAGAAACATCTGACTCTCAGGAGAGGTGGTGGCCAAAAGTAGCCTGCTGTTGTTAGAGCAATTAACTGGCCTCCCTGAGGGGTGTTTATAAAAGAGCACAGCCTGAAAAAAGCAACAGCGTCAAGGCTTCTCTGGGACCCTGTTCCACTGTTGGAACAACCTCATGATAAAAACTCTTACTCTTTCTAGCCAGTCACAGTTTCTCCTGTTCCTACTGGTGCCTGTTTTCTCTTGTTCTTCCACAGTGTGCCTCTAGGACACTGGACCTGTCTCCATTACAACCTCCTGCAAGGTAGTTGTAGACAACAATCACATCTCCCCTTTGCCTTCTCTCTTTAGGGCTGAACAGCTGCCTCTGCCTCTCCTTATGCATCCCACCCCTCTAATCAACCTGATGCCCCTTCATTGGACTTGGGTCAGTATTTCAATGTCTTTCTTTTACTGGGGAGCCCTTAGGGGACACACTGCTAAAGGTACAGTCTCACAAGGGCTGAAGGGAGGGGAAGTTTCAGACAGCCCATCTTTACTGAGTAGATTCCTTACAGGTTTATAAAGAATCTCCCTTGCAATTGCAGCTACCAGTGAACGCAGGCAGATAATCTCTCCTTTGTTTTTAGTACTCCTCTAAGAGTACTAAAGCCACACAGCCCAGAGAAGTAGGAATTTACTTTTTTTACAATGCAGAGTGGTAAAAAGCTTGTGAAGGATAAAAGGGGGATGACTAGGGACAGGAAGTTAAAAAAATGGGAGTTGGATCAGGGTTGGAGGCAAATGGATTTTGTAGCAGCAGACTTGCCCATAGCTCCTGAATAGTATTCTGCTTTTTGCATATAGCTCAGCTCTAAATTTATTCTACTGTTTCCATATAATTCTAAAATTCAGTGCCAAACTATAACCTCTCAGCTTGTGGATAGTTCTCCATATATCAATTTGTCATGACCTTTTCCTTCGTTAACCAAAATGTAGCTAAATGATCCACTCTTATGCATTAAGAAATATTGATGTTGTTTAAGGTTTCAGAATTGTTGATCAGTTTGCTCTCGGAAATTCTGTTTCAATTTTCTATTCAAAGAACAATATATTGAAAGTAAAGAACTAAGATGTTTACCTTTACATATTTATACTTTCTAATACATTCTTTAACAATCATACATTAGTTATTTTTAGCTTGCTTGGATGGTGTGTTGGTTAGTTTGGCTTGCATAAGAGTTCTGTTTGATCATTACCTTGTTTCATCCCTTGGATAAATTTGGGATAGAATTTACATTTACTCTCTTTTTTTTTTTTTATGTTAACATGAAACATTTCAAGAAAAAGAAGAAAGAACATTATTTCGAGTGGGCTGTTTTAAAAATGGATTAAACAGAATGCTATTGCTGTATAGGATGCACAACAGAATGGCACAATTTAGTGTCCCTGATTTCATCAGCAGACTCTCAGCCCCAATTCACTGTACGTAACTGTTTATCTTATATCTTTGCAAAAGTACCTGGATGGCCATTGCAGAT
This sequence comes from Lepidothrix coronata, assembly GCF_001604755.1. NCBI lineage: Eukaryota > Metazoa > Chordata > Aves > Passeriformes > Pipridae > Lepidothrix > Lepidothrix coronata. The sequence continues at coordinate 1,093,693 of NW_016690287.1, read as the reverse complement.
TCTCATTTCTGTCATCAATTAACTGGAAGATTGTGGATGGAAAAGAAAGGCAGTTAAACCATTAAACTTACAGCAACACACACTCTCAGCTTTTAAGTTACTGGATGTTTGTTCCGAGTCTCAAGAAGATGGACTGTGCTTCAGGAAATCGATTCTGTTCTCATTTAAGCCAGAGGACCTTGCTTTTGCTGCATATCCTGCTCTTTCTTCAAAAAGATTTATTACAAATGATGTAGAAATTCTAATGAGGTTCCCTGAAAATTTAGATTCCCTGAAGGCAAACTCTGCAGCGTGTAGCCTCCCTCTTGCAGTGGTGTCTTATCACACGAATCCCTAAATGTTGCTGCGGATCTCCACTGTTTTAGCAGGGTCTGTATTGGGGCACACAGGACTGTGGCCTAACCACACAGAGAAATCTTCTGCTGTACTGACTGCTGCTTTGGCTAAACCAAGAAAATCTGTATTCCCTCTAGAGATTAAAATCTAAAGCCTGTTAAGACTGAAACATCTATTCTACATAATGTTAAAAACACACATAAACTTCACAGGTTATTAGGTCATGTAAAAGCAGAGGAGCAATAAATTACCTCTTCTCTTTTAAACAGGTGAGTTAAGTAAAAGGAGTTTTATCACCACAATGTGCCTTGTTATTACTTCCAAATATATCCATTTAGGAATAAGGAGTGAAGGAGATTAAGTTTCACTCCTTACACAACAAAAGCTATCACAGAGAAACCTGGGGTACAGTCACTTGCCACAGGCCATACTCTGAGTTGCTGTGAAACTCTCTCTGAGCTGTTCAGTAAGCTGGACATGTACACCCTGGCATACCCCTCCTGCTTTGCCAGCTCCTAGAGGGGGAAGGAAATGCATGAACTCCAACCTGACCATTTCTTTCTGCTGCTATTGATCTGCTGAGAAAGCAAGCAAGGAATAGAGAGTGCTCACAGAACCTGTCGGTGTGATTTGATTCCATACAGGATGTGCAGCTGAAAAGCCTCCATTTGTGTTTGAGGAAAGGCCAGTAGTAATCAAGGCTCAGATGTTTTGAGGTAAGAATATATTAAAAGCAATTACTGTAATTGTTGGTTAACCTCACGAGCTGAAAACATGTGACCGTTGTCTCATCTGCTCTTTTGCGATGAAGGATTGCTTCTGCTTTCATTCTTCGTGCAAGCAGAAAGCCACCTTCCCTTAAAATATCAAACAACTCCTCCTAAGAAGTTGACTAACTGACATAATTAATTCTCATTCTCCCTTGGGGTCAGAGTATTGCAATTTGACTTACTTTGGCCTTGTGAGCCAGAAAGTGCAAGGGGATGTGGGAAAATCCTTAGATATCCAGAATGTCATCTCAATTATTTTTGCTTGTAGATACCTGAGAGACAGGAATTTTCATCTTTAACAGGACTCGAATAATTAAGTCATGATTTTAAACTAAAGGCTGAAAAGTTCCTAGACATGCTTTTTTGGGGGAAGGAAGAAATGTAATCATTCCAGCAGGTGATATCCCAGAAGTCAATCCTTTGTTATTGAATTTCAGCCAGCCTCCAAGTCTTTGGAACTACAGCCTTCCAAATGCTGTATACTCACTTATTATGGACAGTCACGTATCAAATAATAACAAGAATAATTGATTTCCTGTCCTTAAGGTTACCAAAGGCCATATAAAATATATGAATGTCTTTCATCAGCTTTTCAATTTGTCAGTTCCTAGGGGTTCCTATCCAGAGTATTTTATCTAGCACTGCTGTCAAAGTGGTGAGCGAGTCTCCACTATTCACAAGGCAGGTGACATCATGCTGTTCTGAACACTGAACAGAAGGTTGAAGCAGAACTCTAATCTTCCTTGTTTTTGTCTTCCTGGCTCCTTTTACAGCACCTCTGTGTTGTGAATCACAGCAGCTTTAGCTTGCAGATCTTTGCTCACCAACAATAATTCAAAATGTAATTTCACTTTGAGATCTAAACACAGAGGAAATAAAAAAAAAATTAATTGAAAATCAAAATTAGTTATAGGAGTAAACCCCTTTGAGATCAAATTATATTTCTTATCCAGCAATTGTTTGCTCACATTTGGTTTTCTTGCTTGCCTTTACCCCAGACTTTTTTGAGAGATCCCCAGATGTGTTGTAGTGTGGTGATATATTTACCTGTTTGAAGTCTTGTTTGTTGTGATCAGTCATCAAGAACTCACTTGTTGATAAACATACTCTGTTTCCCTTATGTCCCTGCCTAGATGATCATAATTCATAGGCTCAGAAGGATCATTTCTGCTTGAAAGAAGCTAGCTCCATTTTTTTCTGATGTAAATCACATTTATGTCAAACTCAGACATCTTAAAAGCATTCTAGTTCTCTTCCCTGTGTCTTTCTGACACAGTCAGATTGTATCCTAGTAAATTTATTATCTTGTCTAATTTCTTCATGGCATCTCATATTTATTTAATATGAGAATCTCTCAATTTTTCAAGGAAATATGGCATTGATTCTCTCATATCATCAACTCTCATCCCATGATACATTACACTGTACTAGATGCCATTGCTGTACTGCATCCTCCCTTTCACTCCCCTAATTAATAGGTCACATTATCCTAAAATTTATAGTTAATAATATTATTCACTCCTTTTTACATAAGGAATGGTCTATCTATTCCCTTGTGACATGAGACAGAAGTGCCCAGGACAAAACAGACAGGACAGGAATGCACTGCTGGCTGATTTCCCCAAGCAAGAATAACATGTCTAACCCAAAATATCCTCAGACATCATTGGCATTTGGACAAACATTCATCAAAACCCCACAAACAGTTCAGCATCCAATAGCTGCTTTGCTGCAACCCCCCTCATAGGGTCTCCCACATCCCAATAGCTCTTCTGCAATTGTACAACATCCACCTCTCCAGGTGAAGCTACTTTTTTTTAATAAGTTCTCTTTATAAGCTTTTTCTAATAAGTTCTGCTATTCCTTTACAGAAACTGTGTGCTGTGATTGGATTGATACAAAAGTCTTCCACAGCCTTTGAGTTTCTGTTCTTAAAACCATCTCAAAATTGGCTGTTGCTAGGCATGTTTTAGTCAGAAAATTGAATAGCTGTTTGACAGAGTATTAAGGGTAACACATATTTCAATATTTCCTATTTTAAGCCATTTTGTCATATTTTTGAAACTTTAACATAGATGAAGAGGTATCTAATTGCTCTCTCATAGACAAAATCAATATAACATTGAGGGATGAAAAGCTCTTCTGTTTCTCCTTGTTACCTCAGCAACTTTATACAGAAATACTTTACATTTTTTAAGGGAGATACTCTAAGAATGACTATTTTCCTGGAACTAAATTTACTGTGATAACATTCTGAGATACAAAGAAAATTAATGTAAGCTGATGGATAAGATGGGATGAGGAACATTATGTATTTTGCCTCATGGCTCCTGTCTGTAGGGTTGCTAGTAATACTTCACTGATGAAATTATTATAAATACACTGAAAATTGTCTTTGGATAGACAGCTACAAGACAGCACTATATCAGGAACTGTGAAACAAATGTTATGGGGTTTGTAACAGGTATAACTGGGTCTGATTTGGGATTGAAGAGTGCTGACAAGCCAATTTGCAAACACAGATGTGTGGGCAGGCATATTATATGTATCCTGAACAATTCTGCTGTGCCATTCCTTACAGAATTATTCTGGGTACAACTATTTGATAGAGCAGCAAAGCACAGTTAAATTGACACCTAAAATTAGATAATCTGATTCTTTTTTGAAGGTGGCTGGCAAAAAAAAAAAAAAAAGCTGGTTTGCTAAATAGTTTGCCTCAAATTTGTTAGAAAATGCTTGGTAATAGTTACCTGCATAGTGCATAGGTGTATACTAAAATATGCTTTATGCAGGTATTATTGTCAATATAGTTTAGGATTTTTTAAAAGACAGTATCTAGGCTTGTCTTCCTATATGAAAAAAAAGGTAAAAATTAAGGAGGTATAGTTTATATCCACCAAAAGTTTCTAAGAAATTTTTAGATATCAAAGTTTTAAGAGCAATAGCTGTTGTTCACTTGAGGTTGAGTTGCAAGGGTAAAAAGGACAAAAGATGCAGCAATATAACAGACAGCAGATCAGATTAATTACAATGATCTCATTGACATAAGACAGCACAAAATTTTTGTCTACTACACTAATTTAAACCAGTGACCATAAGTTTACTATATTATATTAGGAAATGGGAGCTTTGAAATCGAGGGGGAGAAAAAAAATCTCCCCACTTTTCTGTTTTTCTTTTAACAAAGGGACAATATTTTCCAGAGCAATTTGCCTCAGTATAAATCCACAATAATTGTCAGAATGATCATAAAACTTTGCTAGCAATTGGTATACATGGTGTTTCACCTTGGATTATTTATTGGTTGGTATATCTGCATTCAACTTTTGGAGTCCTGAAGCTTTTCATAGATGGGAGAAGCTTCAGCCCTGTGGCAGCCAATGAAATCAAAAAAAGAACTCCTTAAATTTCAGCTCTGACACAAATCATTCCTTTTCAGAATAGCTGACTGTCAAGGTTATGGTAATATCTATCAATTCAATCTTTTCTGAAAGGTACTCATGGAGAATGATTCAAATCTTGATTTTAAATCACATGCTGTCCAATAACATTTGTGTGGTGGGGAACCTACATGACTCCTCTGCAGAATATTGCATCCTGTCAGTCCTTGAATTTGATTCATGATGTACATAGTTTGCTCTCAGGTACTCATAAAAAAATCCCGCTGACTTCCAAATTTGGCACAGAATGTACTGAATTTTTTTTTTTAAATTAATCTCCCATTATTTTTATGTCAGTGAACTAATGGACATTAAGCACACAAGTTTGTACTTTAGAGTGTACTCCATTGGCAGCACAATAAATAAAAAAGCTGGATTTACAAGCATTTCCTAAACTAGTTGCTGATTTCTTTTTGTTGTATTCTGCTCCACAAGTTTGATGTTTACATAATTTGCAAAAAGGTCACGTGCTGATATTAAATTAGAAATTATTACCTCTTAATTAACCTACTATTAAAAATACATTAATATTCAGTTTGTTCCAAACAATAGAGATAAATCTGCTCCCATCAAACAGCGTTTTCCCTTTTCTTCCCCACCACACTCCCTTATAATACATAACAAGATCACAAATTTGGGTCCCTGGAATCTCAGGGCAGAAAGCAGAAGGTTAGAGAGGGAGCAACCAACAATGTCTTTCATACAAAAAATTTGTTTAATCATTTATATGAAGATTAAGATTAGCTAAAACATATTGATGTAGTATTTAATGCTGCATAAAGCATTATTATAACTTATTTATGTTTTGAAAGATATAAAAAAACTTCTCATTTAATCAACACAATCACAATATATAAAACTAATCAACTCAATCATGTGTTATAAAACTTGCATGCTGGATTTGCAGAGCATTTTACAAATACTGTCATGATGAGTAGATATTTAGGCATAGTTTATCGAGTGTAAATAAAGATGGGTTTTTATAAGTTTTCTCTCTCCCTTCTCTGGTTTTCCTGCCTTATGTATTGGTTTTTTTACATTTTGTCTTTTATTGCTCTGGGCTGTGTTTCTGAAGATAGTGCCAAATTTGAGGCCTATTTAAGTTGTTTCCATTTAAATGCATAAAAGTAAATAATTTTCAGTTATGTAATTATTGTCACTCCAAATAGCTGTGTCTTTGTGATTTGCTTTATAACTCCTGTCACTTTTCAGTGGCTACCAGGCATTCAAATACTGTAGTCTGGCTGAGAGCTATCATTAGCAAATCAAAGCAGATGTATTTGTCTGTGTGTTTTTTCTCCTCAGTCCTTAGAGTTCTCTGTCCTAATGCTACCTTAACTTTTGACTCCTGCCAAACCATCAGCCTGCCCAATAGCAGACATGGTTTTATCTTAATACTGAGGTATTCTAGCCAGTACATTCCTTATATTAGAGACAAAAAGATGGTGTTTGCAATGGTTTTATGTAGCCTTCCAGAAAGCCCAATGTCAAAGCTATGAGTTATTTGTCATGTTCTGGAGACTTAGATTTCCTTGACTATTACGAACAATTTCCTTACAAAAGGAATCCTCAGTAAAGAAATAGTTGTGACCAAGAGTTCTTGAAGTGAGATGTATGAGATGTGAATTAATAACTACCTCATCAGAGATTTGAGAAAATGACCCACTTATTCTGGGCCACAGCGCTCTGTCTGTTGAGTGAGGATGAAATAGTCTCCTTCTTTTAACCTTTTGTCACCTGCTTTGAAAAGCATAGGTCCTCATTTCAGTTGGAGAAACTTTAGGAGTGAATTCATTACAAGGGTCGGGAAGAGGAGGGACAGATATTAAGCTGATTAAACATTGCAGAAGCATCAGTCACTGAAAGGGTGAAAGATTTGTAATAGGCAATTTTCACTGAAAAAACAGGCAGAAGAGCATATTCCTGTGCAATCATACCTACTCATTAACCCAGTAATAATCACAGCTTTGGCTAGTGAACTCCATGCATTTCAGACCTGGATTCTATTTAGCTGAAACAGGCTTAGAATCAAGACTCACTCCTTTTCCCCTAGCTTATTTTTAAAGCTCACTGTAATGATAATCCTAAAATAGGTTAATTTTTGCATCTGTCTGCGGCCTTCATGCACTAAGGTCATTAAATTTGTGCCACTACTTTGTTCTGTGCTCTAATGCTGGCGTCTGGAGTGGGTGGATCACCAGTGTGTTGTTGAGGAACACATTTAGTGCAGTACAAGCTGGAGGTTGAGCTCTGGGAGGCGGGAAGTGGCATCAGCACCAATCAAGAGTCTGTGAACGGGCACAGACCCTTTGCACAACAAAGGGCACAGGGACCTGTGGCCCAGCCAGGTGACTGGACACTCATGGGCATGGCAGGAGCCGGTGGCTCAGCAGGCAAACCCCAGACTATCACACACCCAGACTGTGAGGGAATAAAAGCCATGGGGTTCTTTGTTCAGGGTCCCTCCTTGGAGTCACCATCTCAAACTGTTTCTGTGTTCATGGCCGGGCTTCGCGAACGAAGATTTGGGAAGGGCTCTACCCACGTTTGTTACAAGAGCGCTGGTGACTAAAAAGGCCAATATGAGATAGACACATCTGGCTGCAAAAGGCACAGCAGAAGGACTCCTTAGGTGGAATATTCTGCAAGACACAGTTCTTTCTGCGTTGTCTTTTCTCTTCAAGGGTGATCCTGTGTGCGTTCTCAAAAGCATCAGCAGTGTTATAGATGGTGTGTCTCCAGACCTCCCGATCGGAGGCCAGAGTAGACCAGTTGTGCTGATCAATATGGCCAAGGCTGAGATGTTGTTTCCTGTTTCTGTGTTACTGCGCTGTGAATAAATTGCTTTAAGGATCCAGAGTTCTGGGACTCTCCTATGGGAAACCTGGGGTGGGGCTGGTGAGGAAACCTGGTCTGACTGTGTGAGTGGCTGTGTAGGAAGTCAAATGGGACACCCGGAGGAATTCCTGGTTGATCAGACAGAAAAGTTTCCTTAACTGTTTATTTTTTGAATTGCCTGGAACATGCAGTTTTGCTTGAAAATAGAAAGATTGCAGGGATTTCTAATATGGGAAAACAGCAAAAAATTGACATTTTTACACTGGTGGGATGGAAGCCGTGGGAAAAGTGAGGAGGAGCAGTTCCCTGGGATAGGAAGAGGGACTTGAACAAAGGACCAAAGGAACTAATGTTGCTAATAGGTAAAAATGTTATAACATTGTAGCTAGCAGCATGGACTCACAGCCTAAATGAACAATTGCAGCCTATTGTGTAAAAGGTATAAAAAGACTGCTGAAATAATTGATAAATGTCTTCGCTTTCACCATCATGCAAAGTCCGTGTCCTAATTCTCCATGAAAGATGAAAAAAAATCCCAACCAATCCCCCCCAAAAAACCCTAACAAACACTTCTTGATATTTTATGAAGACATATAAAAACCCCAAGCCCAGTTAAGGGCATGATTTCCTGTAATAGAAGATAAAAATGTGCAATAAAACTCAAGGTTTGGTTTTGCTTATTTTTTTTCTTGTTCTGTTGTGCCCAGCTGCCCTCAAACAATAGTATCCAGAAATTAAAGTGTCTTATTCTGGAATAGGAAATAAGGTCCTTTGTAGAGACAGACAGAGTGGAAGACCCCGGAAATTTATTAATTGAGGAGGTGCTTATTTTTAAAAAAGACTAAAATAATTTCAGTATTCAGTTTGGGAGAGGAAGGGAAAAGAAGGCACTAAATAGGTAAAGAAAATAATAATCCAGTAGGAAGAAAGGTGATAAAAATATGAAGGATGAAAGAAGCCAAAATCATAAAGAGAATAAATAAATGTTTCTGTGAAATGACAGATTTTAATCTGGTTCATTGTTGTTTTGGCTACCTAAAGTCCCAATTTTATGCAGTGTCTTGTGCATTGTATCCTGTCTTGTAAACACAAGTAGAAAAGGTAGCTCTGATATATTTAAAAGCTTTCAAATTCAAAATTTTAAGTGATCTTAAAAATTATCCCTTGACCACAAGTTTGCTTTCAAAAACTTGTTTTTATAGGGCAGACAAAAGTTACAAACAAAAATAGCATTCAATATTTACCGACTTTTTCCAGTAAGGAAAATATTACTTCTACAATAATTCAGAAGAACTTTTATGAAAAACTAATGCATTAGATATGCTGAAGTTTTTTAGCCATTAACTGCCATTTGACGACATAAATGCTTTGCTTCTGAGACTCACAAAAACATCTTTTTAAAAGGAAGATAAAGCTGTAGATTAAATTTTTTTATTAGAGATTTGGGTATTGTAAAATTAAGTGCTATAACTACATTGACAACTTAAGGGGTTTGAAAAAGCACAGTAAAACACTCTTAACCTGCACTAATTGTAGGTCCTGTTTTTTCTACTGTTCTACCCTAGCTTATCTTGTAAGGATATAAATTCAAAGACTTAGCAATTATCTGTGCTGGCATAGTACAATATTTTTTTGAGCAGAGTACAAAAGAAGATGAAAATAATAGTGTGTAACCATTGGCGTTTAGAAAGTGCTGTGTAAATAATAATTGCAGTGAACTTCCTTACACAATATACATGTAAAGTTCTTCTCCCTCTCTATAAGCAGCAGATAAAGCTCAAAGCCAGTCATTTAAAATTCAGGGTTTGAGGAAGGGCAATACAATATTTAATGCAAGTGTTCAGTAGACAGTGTCCCTCTGGCTGTATTAGGGGCATCCCTGCCTTGAGGAATACTTGAATTAGTGTTAAGGCCTCTCAGCTATAGTACCACCCACAGTGCTTGCTGTTCTTGTTTTAAGGATGGCAAAACTGAAACACTAAAACCCTAATCTTACACTATCCAGTGTGTCCATTAAATTAAACCAAGAACCCAAGAGAGGTCTGTCTTGCAACTAAATCTTGATAGTTTTTTTCTCCAGGAACCCACTTTGTCCTTCATGACAACTGCTTTGATCTTAGCAAGTCTTTAAATAACCTGTGAGAGGCTAAAGGAGGTGATCACTGTTTTTTTGTTGAGGGAAAAAAACCTAACAGACAAAACCCAGCCACTCATATAGAATAGCCACACCGAAATGTTCTGTTTGATATTTGGTGTTTGGTGTTTGGTTTCCTCAGTAAATTCTCAAAAAAAAAATATATATATGGTGCCACATGCTGTGTGTCTGTGCTGCGTATATAAAGCTATACACAAATCTAGGCATGGAGACAAGTGACCAATATTATACAAAATACACCTTCCTTTCCCTCTGGTGCCTGGGAATCTGTAACCACTTTGCCTGAGGTCAGTTCCAGTGTAGCACTTGAACACTGAACTCTGAGTGCTCTGGACAGCATAACACATCCCTCAGTGGTTTGCTGAGGTTGACAACGAAACCAAACTTTCACAGCCCTGAATCAGATTTACACAAAACCAGCCTTTTGCTTTTAACAGGCATGTGACTGCAATAAATACACATCACACAGCAGAAGCAACCGAGCAACTGTGACTGGTAGGTTGTGAGAATCCCATTTTCCATTCATGACATTTGTAACTCAATTGAAGTATTTTTAGGTTTTGATAGAAAGATTAAGCATGAAATTCAAAACAAGCAGGTAGAGTCATCCAATACTGTGTTTGCCTATGGCACAAAATACAAAGTACACAGAACAGACCAGGCTCAGCAGAAAGAGGAAGAACTTAAATGATGTGATGTTGGGTCTTTATTCTTTTGGTTGTGTAACAGGCTACAGTGCAATGGTGATAGGATACCCTCCAGCTGTCCTGGAAAATAGGAATAGAGGAGTTTATTATATGGTGAGTGTATAATAGTGAATGTGTCATTCATACTGCCATTTCTTTCTGCTCACAGAACACTCTAACGCAC